>NC_140181.1:19462028-19492028 GCF_963971535.1 Notolepis coatsorum
GCTGTGGTCTGAGGTGAAGCAGCCTGCCTTGAAGGTTGTTGGTGCGTGAGTGACCTGGCTGTCCCCTCCCTGAAGCCAACGGACGTGAACTTGAACTTGATCTGAAGACCAGTAGCTCATATTGGTTGCGCAGTGCGCGCACACAGGCAAAACATTACGTTGCATCTAACCCACTAACATTTAGCAGACACTGAATTCATTCTTAACAGTCCTGCAAATTTGGCATAAAACGCCTGTCGATTGCATACCCAAAGTCATTTGCGACGTATTATTCTTTATACTTATAGCAAATGCACGAGTCTGGTCTCTTTTGAAAGGTAACCTTCTGAAGTTTCTTACACAATAAAGAAAACTTCAGACCGGACGTGGTCACTCGTCGCAACGGCTCGTCAAATGCCGCTAGCGGGATATCTCGTCTTGTAACTAGACCCGAAGCCGCAATAGATTGAGTGTGGTAACGATTGAAAGGCGGTAAATTCAACTTTCCAACAATGTATTAAATGATCGGGAGAAATGCAGCTCGGAGCCGACAGACAAGAGCAAAGTGCCGCGCGCACGAGCGTGACGGCCCATATAAGGGCCATCGGGCGTTAAAAACCTCGAGATTTTGACAGCTAGGGGCACGGAGGCCATTGGGCAATTATTTTCATGGCACAACGGCGAGAGTGGGAGGCATTGACGGCCGTCGTGATCATCATATAATTGCCACCCTGGTAGGGAAATGTATATATATATATATATATATATATATATATATATATATATATATGTATATGTGTGTATATGTGTTTGGGGACATGTGTGTAAATGAGTGTATGTGTGTAGGGACATGTGTGTATATGCGTGTAGGGATATGTGTCTATGTGTGTGTGTGTGTGTGTATACGTGTATGTGTGTGTATACGTGTATGTGTGTGTATATGTATGCATATATATATGTATATGTGTGTATATGTGTTTGGGGACATGTGTGTAAATGAGTGTATGTGTGCAGGGACATGTGTATATATGTATGTGTATGTGTGTGCATATCTGTGTATATGTGTATGTGTGTGTATATGTGTGTAGGGACATGTGTGTATATGTGTGTACATGTGTGTATGTGTGTAGGGACATGTGTGTATATGTGTGTAGGGACATGTGTGTATATTGTGTAGGGACATGTGTGTGTATATGTGTGTATATGTGTGTAGGGACATGTGTGTACTGTATGTGTGTGTAGGGACATGTGTGTATGTGTGTAGGGACATGTGTTAGGGTTTGAACCGACCTCAATCGCACGGCACAGACAGGAAGTTCTTTTTTTTTGTATTTTATTTTTTTATAATTTTTTAAACAAACACATAAACAAACATGACAACACACAATAGGATACACATGTGCTCCAGCTCGTACCCCCCATTGGATAATCCAACCATTATAATTTGTTCCTAACCAGACACTACCATTATATGCTGGCTTTTATTCTCTCCACCACTTCTAACCACATTGCCATTTTGGATTCATTGACAGACAGGAAGTTCAGAGTTTTTATTTATTTACAGAGTCACAAAAGGGGTAAAGTAACAATTATGAAACAACAAGGGAGACTGCCATCGGCAGAGTTCTCTGCGGCTCTGCAGATCCTCCTGGTGATAGCGGTGGGGAATCGGTATTTGACGTTGTAGCGGCTCTGCAGATACTCCCAGCTTTAACTCGAGGTGGAAAACGGAGAGAGAGAGAGGTATCAATAACAGTCCAACGAAACACAGAGGCAGTGTGGTTCCCTCCTCCCTTAGCTGTGTCCAGAACCAATGAACAGTAACAATCTTCAGTGTTCTCCACAACACACAAGTTAGCTGAGTTTAGTGCAAACAGAAATGATATCTTCAGTGTCTCTTCAAAACACACACTTCAACTGAGTCCAGTGAAAGCAAAAATGATAATCTTCGGTGTTTGTCACACACACAGACAGAATAATCCAGAGGGGTTTGGTTCCAACTCACCCAAGCGCAAACGCGTAAAGCGGGTAAACGAGGCGCAGCTCCAAATGGGGAACAAGGTTCTCATCAGCGGATCTCCACAGAAAGTCCTGGAGGGAAAGTAGACGAGGCACAGCAACGGGGAAAAAGCAGGCAAAAGCAGTTGTATTCCAAAACGACCCGACATCGATTGAAGGGAAGTCCCAGTATAAAAAGCCTCTGGGGCGCTAATCAAAAACTATGACAGGTGCGCGCTGGAATTGACACTTGCTCCAAAAGCGTGTGGCGGGGAATGCACCAATCAACACAGCACCTTAAAGGAGCGGAGCGTGTGGCGGGGAATGCATCAATCAATACAGTACCTTAAAGGAGCGGAGCGTGTGGCGGGGAATGAACCAATCCTCACAGTACCCCCCCCTCCACGGGAGCCACCCGGCGACCCACTCGGCCCCGGCCTGCCCGGATGGGACCGAAGGAAGCCGGCGATCAGGGGCACAGGAGAGGGGGACAGAGACAGAGGCCCGGAGAGGGGGACCGGAGACGGGGACAGAGGACCGGTGAGGGAGGCTGGAGACGGGGACAGGGACCCGGAGAGGGGGCTAGAGACAGGGACACAAGGGGAACCCTGGGGCGAAGGACTGGACGCCGCCTGAAGACACTGGGCATGACAGGAGGGGCTCCACCCCCTGATGATGCCGGAGGACCAGGCGATGTGGGGCTCATGCAGCGCGAGCCAGGGCCGACCCAGGACTACTGGAACAAGAGGGGAGCTGGTAATGAAAAACTGGAGTCTCTCAACGTGGTTACCAGCCACGGTGAGGAGGACAGGACAGGTGCGTTGAGTGATGTCAGCCAGGCGGCGATGATCCAGCGCGAAGACCTCCAAGGGCCTCTCGAGGTCCTCAAGTGGAATGTTGGCCCGGGTGGCAAACTCAACGTCCAGGAAACTCCCATCAGCACCAGAGTCAATGAGTGCACCCACCGTCGCCCGCTGGTCCGCCCAGGCTAGGGTGACGCTCGTCAGACGGTCAGGTGGTGCACGGGTGTGGGAACAGGAAAAACTGCTCACCAGGATCTCCCGAGGTCCCGGCGAGCCTGGTCTTCTTGGCCGGGTAGGGCAATTGGAGACACGGTGTCCATCCCGGCCGCAGTAGAGGCAAAGGCCGGACCTGAGCCTGGACTCCCGTTCGGCCGGGCTAAGGCGGGTGGGTCCCAGCTGCATGGGTTCCTCCTTAGTCACAGCTCGGGAGGGAAAAAACCCACCAGTCACGGAGGGGGCAGGACGGTCAGCACTGTAGAGGCGGCTGCCGGGAAGGGGAGCCCCTGAGCGGAGGTCGTTGGCACAGTCGTAAGGCCGGTGAGGCGGAAGGGCCTGAGCCCGGGACTTACTGAAAACCTCCTCGAGGTCGTGGTACTCGGGGGGTACGTCTGGGGGTCCCAGTCTTGCTCGCTCACGCCTTCTCTCCCGGAGGCGTCCGTCGATGCGGATAGCGAGGCTGATCAGGCCCTCGAGAGAATCGGGCTCCTCTTGGGTCGCGAGCTGGTCCCTTACTGCGTCGTTGAGCCCCCTCAGGAAGGTGAGACGAAGCGCTTGATCGTTCCAACCGCTCTCCGTTGTGGCCAGTCTGAACTCCAGCGCGTAGTCTCTGACACTGCCACTGTCCTGCCGGAAGGTGCCCAACCGAGCTCCTGGGTCCTGGCCACGGGCTGGGTGGTGGAAAACCCTGCGGAGCTCTGCCACGAAGTCTGGGTAGGAGAAACAAAAATCGGCCCTCATAGCCCAGGAAGCAGTGACCCACTGTGCTGCTCGGCCCGTGAGCAGGTTAGTCATGTAGGCTACTCGGGCTCCCTTTGACGAAAAACGGCTGGGTTGATGAAGGAAGACCAACTCACACTGCATGATGAATGTGGCACAATCCTCGAAGTTACCCTCGAACAGACGTGGTTCGGAGAGACGGGGCTCCCGAGGTGCAAGGTCTGCCGCGGGTGGTGAGCTGGCTGAGACTCCTGGGACAGGTGGGGTTAAAAGCAGAGTGTTTAATGCTGTACTGAGAGCCTGTAGCTGGTGCAGAACAACAGCCTGCTGATACCCCTGGGTAGTCTGCTGGGTGGCCAGAGTGTCAATGGCATCCAGAATAAGCTGGACCTCGGCCCGGAGGTCCTGTAAAGCAGCCGCAGCCGCACCCAACTGTTGGGTGTGGTCGTTGACCAACTCGATCTGGACCGCCAACGCTGCCCTGACCCTGTCTGTGTCGGCTGAGGTCGTCATGGTCGGGTCGTAATGTTAGGGTTTGAACCGACCTCAATCGCACGGCACAGACAGGAAGTTCAGAGTTAGCCAAATACTAGGGCGTATTTATTTACACAGTCACAAAAGGGGTAAAGTAACAATTATGAAACAACAAGGGAGACTGCCATCGGCAGAGTTCTCTGCGGCTCTGCAGATCCTCCTGGTGATAGCGGTGGGGAATCGGTATTTGACGTTGTAGCGGCTCTGCAGATACTCCCAGCTTTAACTCGAGGTGGAAAACGGAGAGAGAGAGAGGTATCAATAACAGTCCAACAAAACACAGAGGCAGTGTGGTTCCCTCCTCCCTTAGCTGTGTCCAGAACCAATGAACAGTAACAATCTTCAGTGTTCTCCACAACACACAAGTTAGCTGAGTTTAGTGCAAACAGAAATGATATCTTCAGTGTCTCTTCAAAACACACACTTCAACTGAGTCCAGTGAAAGCAAAAATGATAATCTTCTGTGTTTGTCACACACACAGACAGAATAATCCAGAGGGGTTTGGTTCCAACTCACCCAAGCGCAAACGCTTAAAGCGGGTAAACGAGGCGCAGCTCCAAATGGGGAACAAGGTTCTCATCAGCGGATCTCCACAGAAAGTCCTGGAGGGAAAGTAGATGAGGCACAGCAACGGGGAAAAAGCAGGCAAAAGCAGTTGTATTCCAAAACGACCCGACATCGATTGAAGGGAAGTCCCAGTATAAAAACCTCTGGGGCGCTAATCAAAAACTATGACAGGTGCGCGCTGGAATTGACACTTGCTCCAAAAGCGTGTGGCGGGGAATGCACCAATCAACACAGCACCTTAAAGGAGCGGAGCGTGTGGCGGGGAATGCATCAATCAACACAGTACCTTAAAGGAGCGGAGCGTGTGGCGGGGAATGAACCAATCCTCACAACATGTGTGTATGTGTGTAGGGACATGTGTGTATATGTGTGTATATGTGTGTAGGGACATGTGTGTATATGTATGTATGTGTGAGTATGTGTGTGTATGTGTGTGGGGACATCTGAAGCCCACAGACATGATGTAATAAGAGGATCTTGGAGCTGCAGCCTCAATGACTTGATGGGATAATTGACCTACCAGCCAACAATCTGGGGTTTGTCACGGCGTCTTAATGACCGTTCAGCACCAAGGACCCCTGAATACACACACACACACACGCGCACACACACACGCACACACACACACACACACGCGCACACACACACGCACACGCACGTGCACACACGCACGCACACACACACGCACGCACGCACACACACACACACACACACACACACACACACACACACACACACACACACACACGCACGCACGCACACACACATACATGCACGCACACACACACATTGACTGTTATCAACAGCGTGGGAAGCACTTCATGTTTATCTTTTACATCAAGTAATTCCAGCTATTTAGTATTATATCTCATTCCTCAACAGCTTAGTGCTGCTCTTTGAAGAAATAATATGGTGCAGCGCTTAGGAGGTTTATGTACTGAGCCAGTAGGAAGGCTGAGCACTTAGGAGGTTTCTGTACTGAGACAGTAGGAAGGCTGAGCACTTAGGAGGTTTCTGTACTGAGGCAGTAGGAAGGCTGAGCAGCACTTAGAAGGTTTCTGTACTGAGACAGTGGAAAGGCTGAGCACTTAGGCGGTTTCTGTACTGAGGCAGTAGGAAGGCTGAGCACTGTACTGAGACAGTAGGAAGCCTTAGCAGCACTTAGGAGGTTTCTGTACTAAGACAGTAGGAACGCTGAGCACTTAGGAGGTTTCTTCTGTACTTTCGATGGGAATTTCATAAAACTACACAAACTAATAAAAGCTCTGTTAACCAGGAAACACGGTTTTATTGAGTGAAGTGAAGGATATCAAATGGGGCTTTTCAGGTGATGCGTGAAATCACTGCGCCCAGGCAGCAGTGGTTCGGCTAAAAATTATATATAGTATATATTTGCTTAGAAAACTAAAATGTCAGGGCCCCTGAGGTGCGAACCACATAACGCGCTGCTTCGCAACACGGCCGACCCGGGTTTAATTCCTGGACCCGGCATTCTTTGCTGAATGTCTCCCCCCCGCTCTGTCTCACATTTTTCCTCTCTCTCTCTCTCTACCGGACTGCCCGGTAGTAAAAACCAATACAAATATACCAAAAACATAATAAAAAATAATAATAAAACGAAAATGTCTAATACATTTTTTTTCTTTCTCCACATGGTAAATACACAGGTCACAACATGTTTACAGGAAAGTTTTGGAGTTGTATTTGGAGTGTATTTTGTGACTGTTGGGAACTAGGTTACACTGGCACCAGGGGCGGAATTAGGATTGTAGGAGATCCGGGACTTAGCCCAGATAGGTGCCCGCGTAACCTTTAACTTATACCATCACCTTAAAGCGGACAAAGGGCAGTAGAGAACACTTAAATTCACACCCTTTAATTAATGAAGCAAACTATAATAATGAATAATAATAATAATAATAATAATAATAATAATAATAATAATAATAATAATAATAATAATAATAATAATAATAATAATAATAATAATAATAATAATAATAATAATAATAATAATACACTGTGTTTGTATAGCACCTTTCATACAATAATTGCAGCTCAAAGTGCTTCACAGCAGTACAAAAAGACAGGCATAAAATGAGCACAACATTGGCAGATCAAGAGCAATGCATAAAGTGCAGACATAAAGCATAAAATAGATAGCAGTAAAATAGACAAAGTCAAGGTAAGACATAGAACATTAAATCACATCGCTTTTCATATTAGGATCTAAGATCTAGGGTTAACTCGCCGAACGTTGAGCGCCAGGACCCCCGAAAACCAGAGTTGTTTCTTTTATTCGATATTTCCCTTCATAAAGACATGCCGGCAGCCTGTGTTATCACTGGGGATGGGTCTGAGATCTCAAAAGTCCAATACCACCGCCTAACACCTTGCGGCCGCTATTGCACTCCATTTGAAACGATGTGGCTTGGTGTCTGTCATTTTAGAAATGACACCAGACCACCCTGAAACTACACTCATATTCACGACGGTATAAAACGGAAATGTATGCATGGAAAAATGATCTGTTTTTTGCATCTTGACCGGAAGAAACTCAATGACAATCGACTATATTATTACATCCATAGCTATAATATATAATATAGCTTTAGGCCTGCAAACACAGCCACGTATCCCCATGTTAAAAGGCGCTGGCCTTTCAACAGTAACAGTAAACAGCGCCATCTGGCGCTGAAAGTGTTAATATGCGTCTTTGTTTACGGTTTGATTATCACTGATACAAAGTAAAATAGTGCAGTGCAATAGAATAGTTAGTAAAATAGAATAAAATAATGCAACAGTGCATTGCAATGAAATAGTTATCGTATTTTTTCTGGAGGCCGGTAAGGAGTGTATTACAGTAGTCGAGTCGGCTTGAGATAAAGGCATGGATCTTGTTTTCAGCGTCCTTTTGATTTATAAATGGCCGTACTTTAGCTATGTTTCTAAGGTGGAAGAATTATGTTTTTGTCAACTTGTTGATTGTGATTTAAAGCTTAGGTCTGAGTCTACCATAACACCAAGACTTAACTCACTCAAATACAGTTAGCAGCTGGATAGACCACAGATGGAAATTAGCCTCTGCTAAATCTGGTGCAAACATATTTTCATGTAACAATGATTAATTGTCAAAAAAAAAAAAAAAAATTATATATATATATATATATATATATATATTTTTTTTTTTAAATAGATTCTGGGCTTTTCAGAAAACATTCGGGGCTTGAGCCCAAGTAGCGACCACCCCCTAGCCCCGCCCCTGACTGGCTCACCTAGTTCCAGTGAATGCCGCTAAGCTAGGCTAACAGCGCAGCTGTTCCCTAAGCCTAATGCATGCACAGAGAAGAAAAGGGTATGCATCTTCTTGTCTAACTCCAGGGTAGACGGCAAATAAGCTAATTTCCCAAAAAGTTGCCGTGTTCCTTTAAGAGGTTAAGTGGAGATGGCTGTTGCCTCAGATTTCCTATAGAGGCACAGTCTTGATAATAAGCAACCTTGTGGCTTCTACCTTGTGGCATAAGTTGGCATGTGTGGAGCCTCCTTCAGGCATGTTGGTGCGGTTCCAGGCAAAGATGGTGAAATTCTTCTGGGATCGCCTGCACTGGGTTCCTCAGAGTGTTCTGTGTTTGCCCAGAGAAGAGGGAGGGCAAGGCCTGGTTCATTCAGCGAGTAGGACAGAGACTTTAAGGCTACAGTTCATACAGCGATATCTGATAGGACCAAAAGATTTAGTTTGGAGAGAAGTTGCCTGTTTTATTCTTAGAAAAGTGAATAGTCTGGTCTTGATGTGTCTTTGTTTCTAACAGACCCTATGCCTTTAAGACTAAATGCACTTCCTCCTTTTTATCGGGGGATTTTTAAGTCATGGACACTTTTCAAGTGTATAAAACTGCTCCTATTAACTCGTTGCACTGGTTACTGGAGGAGCCTCTTATCCACGGTGCAAGAATGGACATGCAGTCTATGGTGTTAAAATTGTGGTCGGATAGACCTACAGTAACATTAATATCACGTTTGATGTGTATATTGATGTAAAAATGTAATGGAAACACAACACAAGTTGGAGCAGCGGCACTTTAGTTTAGTTCAGAGCGTGTCTGTACAATATATAACAATTTAACAACAAATTAATTCAATGAAGTCACCAGCTGTAATCGAGCTGAATTACTGGTGTAACTACTGGTCACCGTTACCGTTAACCCGGCGCACACACAGCGCCTATGCGCCAGTGGACAGAGAACTAATGGCTGCATCTGTAAGCGACAGTGCAAGCCCTGGGCTGACTGGAGTGCTGTGTGCTACAGAAGTAGTACGCTTGGGACAACTGGTAGACACAGCAGAACCACAGTTAAAAGATGCTCAGACTGTGTGTTCTTTATTGGGCCTGAGGTCACAGCGCTATGCAACAAGGATGCTGGTTCTCTGGAGACAGAGGTTGACTGTCGAGGAGCTGGGCATGCTTAGCTTATACAGCAGTGGAGCAATACAACCGGACAAACAGGAGGAGTTTCCAAATGTGTATCTGAGCCCTGTACTGGGAGAGATGTCTGGTCTATCTGATCCCTGTACTGGGAGAGATGTCTGGTCTATCTGAGCCCTGTACTGGGAGAGATGTCTGGTGTATCTGAGCCCTGTACTGGGCGAGATGTCTGGTCTATCTGAGCCCTGTACTGGGAGAGATGTCTGGTCTATCTGAGCCCTGTACTGGGCGAGATGTGTGGACTATCTGAGCCCTGTACTGTGCGAGATGTCTGGTCTATCTGAGCCCTGTACTGGGTGAGATGTCTGGTCTATCTGAGCCCTGTACTGTGCGAGATGTCTGGTCTATCTGAGCCCTGTACTGGGAGAGATGTCTGGTCTATCTGAGCCCTGTACTGGGAGAGATGTCTGGTCTATCTGAGCCCTGTACTGGGAGAGATGTCTGGTCTATCTGAGCCCTGTACTGGGAGAGATGTCTGGTCTATCTGAGCCCTGTACTGGGAGAGATGTCTGGTCTATCTGAGCCCTGTACTGGGAGAGATGTCTGGTGTATCTGAGCCCTGTACTGGGAGAGATGTCTGGTCTATCTGAGCCCTGTACTGGGAGAGATGTCTGTTCTATCTGAGCCCTGTACTGGGCGATATGTGTGGACTATCTGAGCCCTGTACTGGGTGAGATGTCTGGTCTATCTGAGCCCTGTACTGGGCGAGATGTCTGGTCTATCTGAGCCCTGTACTGGGAGAGATGTCTGGTCTATCTGAGCCCTGTACTGGGAGAGATGTCTGGTCTATCTGATCCCTGTACTGGGCGAGATGTCTGGTCTATCTGAGCCCTGTACTGGGAGAGATGTCTGGTGTATCTGAGCCCTGTACTGGGAGAGATGTCTGGTCTATCTGAGCCCTGTACTGGGCGAGATGTCTGGTCTATCTGAGCCCTGTACTGGGAGAGATGTCTGTTCTATCTGAGCTCTGTACTGGGCGATATGTCTGGACTATCTGAGCCCTGTACTGGGTGAGATGTCTGGTCTATCTGAGCCCTGTACTGGGCGAGATGTCTGGTCTATCTGAGCCCTGTACTGGGAGAGATGTCTGGTGTATCTGAGCCCTGTACTGGGAGAGATGTCTGGTCTATCTGAGCCCTGTACTGGACGAGATGTCTGGTCTATCTGAGCCCTGTACTGGGAGAGATGTCTGGTCTATCTGAGCCCTGTACTGGGATAGATGTCTGGTCTATCTGAGCCCTGTACTGGGCGAGATGTCTGGTCTATCTGAGCCCTGTACTGGGAGAGATGTCTGGTCTATCTGAGCCCTGTACTGGGAGAGATGTCTGGTCTATCTGAGCCCTGTACTGGGAGAGATGTCTGGTCTATCTGAGCCCTGTACTGGGCGAGATGTCTGGTCTATCTGAGCCCTGTACTGGGAGAGATGTCTGGTCTATCTGAGCCCTGTACTGGGAGAGATGTCTGGTCTATCTGAGCCCTGTACTGTGCGAGATGTCTGGTCTATCTGAGCCCTGTACTGGGCGATATGTCTGGTCTATCTGAGCCCTGTACTGGGCGAGATGTCTGGTCTATCTGAGCCCTGTACTAGGAGAGATGTCTGGTCTATCTGAGCCCTGTACTGGGAGAGATGTCTGGTCTATCTGAGCCCTGTACTGGGCGAGATGTCTGGTCTATCTGAGCCCTGTACTGGGAGAGATGTCTGGTGTATCTGAGCCCTGTACTGGGCGAGATCTGCTTTCTACCAAGGGTTCAAGTTTAACAGTATACAAAATGAACAGGAAGTCATGGTACATAAACTGTGTAAAAATAATCAATACGAAATGGCTAAATAACAGAGTGGACACTGTATGGAGGATCAGGCTGTGTGCAGGTAGTGACACTCAACCTGTGTGGAGGGTTTTATACAAGCGTCCTTTAAAAGAGTGTGGATGATTCTGCATGGTGCTGTGGCAGTGAACGCTTTTGTTGCTATCATCAATCCAGTGGTGGAGAATAAATGTCCTTTCTGTGTGTGTGTTAACTGAGACTGTCTTTTATGCGTTGTTAGAGTGTAACATGCTTTCAGGGTTATTTGAGCTGCTCCTCGACCTTTTCATGCATTTTGGTGAAACCGTCTCTGTTATTGGTTATATTTTTGGAGCAGGATATAAAAAAGATAATAATACAAAATGGCAACTGCTTAACTTTCTGGTGGAGCTAAGCTTGCAGTCTATGTAAACAGGAGACACAGAGTGGAAGATAAACCTGACCAGGATGCAGTATTAGTGTGGTGTTGTGAGGCTATAGAGTCTGGCTGGAATTCAGGTTTTATAAAGCTATGGGCAATGTGGAGGCTTTTGCTCAGGAATGGGGTTATGTAATTTGTGATGTCATTGATGGTGAATTAGTGTTTAACAACACTGTGAATGTGAATATGTTTGTATTGTTGTGTTTTTTTTGTCTTGTACAGTAGCTGTAAAGTATTTTAAAGTCTTTTGATACAGTACAAAATAAACTCAAAATCTCTCTCTCTATTTTCCCTTCTCTTTCTGTGTCTCTCTCTATATCTCCCTCTCTCTCTCTATTTCTGTCTCTTTCTCTGTCTCTCTATGTCTCTCTCTCTCTCTGTCTCTCTCTCTGTCTCTGCCTATCTCTCTCTCTCTCTCTCTCTCTCTATGTCTCTCTCTCTCTCTCCACCAGGTGCGGTGGACTAAGACGGCAGGCAGCGCCTCAGATAAGTTCCAGGAGACCTCCATCTACAATGAGTCTCTGCGCATCGAGGGTGTCCAGCGGGTGCAGGGCGGCCGCTACTACTGCAAGGCCGACAACGGGGTGGGGGTGGCTGCCATCAAGTCCATCCGCGTAGACGTGCAGTGTGAGTGGGCAGGGAGAGGACCGTACAGACACACAGAACCACAGACACGAGGTCTGAGCCACAGCTGACTCTGCACTACCACCGTTCCCACTGTGTGTGTGTGTGTGAGAGAGAGAGAGAGAGATACAGAGAGAGAGAGGATTGTGGTGGGAATGGTTTCCCCAGGAGCAGCACCCAGTCGACGGTGGTTACACGTGTGTGATGTCAGCATATTCCAAACTGAACATTCTAATGATCAAATCTAATTAGAGCACGTTTGATGCTATGTTTTCACTGTTAACATATCAAATGATTTAAGCCCCCCCCCCAACACACACACACACACGCACACACATAATCTAGTAAGTAAGACGTGTACTATATTGAAGTGCTCGTTTACGTCAACATAAATCGTTTCTATGGAAACACCACTACAAACAGACATAATCAGACCTACAAACAGACATAATCAGAGCTGGCTACAAACAGACATAATCAGAGCTAGCTACAAACAGACATAATCAGAGCTAGCTACAAACATACATAATCAGAGCTAGCTACAAACATACACAATCAGAGCTAGCTACAAACATACATAATCAGAGCTAGCTACAAACATACATAATCAGAGCTAGCTACAGACAGACATAATCAGAGCTACAAACAGACATAATCAGAGCTAGCTACAAACATACACAATCAGAGCTAGCTACAAACATACATAATCAGAGCTAGCTACAAACATACATAATCAGAGCTAGCTACAAACAGACATAATCAGAGCTAGCTACAAACATACATAATCAGAGCTAGCTACAAACAGACATAATCAGAGCTAGCTACAAACATACATAATCAGAGCTAGCTACAAACAGACATAATCAGAGCTAGCTACAAACAGACATAATCAGAGCTAGCTACAAACAGACATAATCAGAGCTAGCTACAAACAGACATAAACAGAGCTAGCTACAAACAGACATAATCAGAGCTAGCTACAAACAGACATAATCAGAGCTAGCTACAAACATACATAATCAGAGCTAGCTACAAACAGACATAATCAGAGCTAGCTACAAACAGACATAATCAGAGCTAGCTACAAACAGACATAATCAGAGCTAGCTACAAACAGACATAATCAGAGCTAGCTACAAACATACATAATCAGAGCTAGCTACAAACAGACATAATCAGAGCTAGCTACAAACAGACATAATCAGAGCTAGCTACAAACATACACAATCAGAGCTAGCTACAAACATACATAATCAGAGCTATCTACAAACATACATAATCAGAGCTAGCTACAAACAGACATAATCAGAGCTAGCTACAAACAGACATAATCAGAGCTAGCTACAAACAGACATAATCAGAGCTAGCTACAAACGGACATAATCAGAGCTAGCTACAAACATACATAATCAGAGCTAGCTACAAACATACACAATCAGAGCTAGCTACAAACATACATAATCAGAGCTAGCTACAAACATACATAATCAGAGCTAGCTACAAACAGACATAATCAGAGCTAGCTACAAACATACATAATCAGAGCTAGCTACAAACATACATAATCAGAGCTAGCTACAAACATACATAATCAGAGCTAGCTACAAACAGACATAATCAGAGCTAGCTACAAACAGACATAATCAGAGCTAGCTACAAACGGACATAATCAGAGCTAGCTACAAACATACATAATCAGAGCTAGCTACAAACATACACAATCAGAGCTAGCTACAAACATACATAATCAGAGCTAGCTACACACAGACATAATCAGAGCTAGCTACAAACATACATAATCAGAGCTAGCTACAAACAGACATAATCAGAGCTGGCTACAAACAGACATAATCAGAGCTAGCTACAAACATACATAATCAGAGCTAGCTACAAACAGACAGAATCAGAGCTACACACAGAATCAGAGCTACAAACAGAATCAGAGCTACAAACAGACAGAATCAGAGCTACACACAGAATCAGAGCTACAAACAGAATCAGAGCTACACACAGAATCAGAGCTACACACAGAATCAGAGCTACACACAGAATCAGAGCTACACACAGAATCAGAGCTACAAACAGAATCAGAGCTACAAACAGAATCAGAGCTACACACAGAATCAGAGCTACACACAGAATCAGAACTACAAACAGACAGAATCAGAGCTACAAACAGAATCAGAGCTACAAACAGAATCAGAGCTACACACAGAATCAGAGCTACACACAGAATCAGAGCTACAAACAGACAGAATCAGAGCTACAAACAGAATCAGAGCTACAAACAGAATCAGAGCTACAAACAGAATCAGAGCTACACACAGAATCAGAGCTACACACAGAATCAGAGCTACAAACAGACAGAATCAGAGCTACAAACAGAATCAGAGCTACAAACAGAATCAGAGCTACAAACAGACAAACAGAATCAGAGCTACAAACAGAATCAGAGCTACAAACAGACAAACAGAATCAGAGCTACAAACTCATTGGATTGTTTTTCACCACCCATAATCTTTTAAATAATATGGAAGTGAAAGCGTCACCTGCTCATTGAAATGCGTCCACACAGCCACCGAAGACCTAATGAAGGTGCTGCTCCCGGGGAAGGCTGAGGTCGTTGGGTCTCATCCATTATTACCAGCTGTTATGACACCAGTTGCTCCAGGTGGCACGAGCTCCCTAACACCACTGTCTCTCACCCCAGCCAGAGACCAGTTCCCAGGGCAAACCACACTGAACACAGGGCTACTTTCAATAATAGCTGCCTGTGTAGCAACAGTGACACGTGATGCCATGTGCTTTTGAATCTGTACAATAGTTAATAATAATAATAATAATAATAATAATAATAATAATAATAATAATAATAATAATAATAATAATAATAATAATAATAATAATAATAATAATAATAATAATAATAATAATAGGTTTCACAGGGGTCATGGATCTTAAACGGCCATCAGACCAAAATGTACTATTATTACTATCGTTGTGCAATGAGATGACTTTTGAGGGCCGCTGAGAAGACGCCAAGGCAGAAACAAAGTAAAACAAATAAATACTAAATAACTCTCTGGTCACTGGCATGAAAGTAATAACAATCCTTCTGATTGTTTTGTTCAGATTAAACACGGGATGCTGGGAAGATTAATCATTATTATCCCCCCCCCCCCCCCCCCCTTGCTTCTCTGGTACAATCTATAGTTAATCAGAGGGGTAGAGAACACCCCCCCCCCCCCCCCCCCCAACCCCCTCTGCTTACACCGCACCCCGGAGGTTGATTAGACCAAACATCTCTCAATGAATTGATTTAAAAATATATATATATATATAAAAAAATGTTTTAGTTTGACAGAGTTTCCCAGTGTGTGGTGGTGGAGACACAGTGTTGTTTAGGGGCCCCGTGGTACTGCTCGCTTCGCCGTCCCACTGTCCCTCTGAGCCAGGGGTCAGGCCAGGAGCCCCGCTGGCTCGCCGTGCAGCCAGACTCCACCCCCAGGTACCTTCACATTAACCCCCCCCCAACCACCTTCACATTAACCCCCCCCCCCCCCAACACACACACACACACACAGACACACAACCCCCCGACTCCACCCCCAACCACCTTCACATTAACCCCCCCCAACTACCTTCACATTAACCCCCCCCCCCCCTAACACACACACACACACACACAGACACACAACCCCCCGCATCGTGACAGCAGACCATCCTTCCTTCATTTCCTAATTTCTTACCTTCCTTCCTTCCTTCCTTCCTTCCTTCCTTCCTTCCTTCCTTCCTTCCTTCCTTCCTTCCTTCCTTCCTTCCTTCCTTCCTTCCTTCCTTCCTTCCTTCCTTCCTTCCTTCCTTCCTTCCTTCCTTCCTTCCTTCCTTCCTTCCTTCCTTGCACTCCTTTCTTCCCAGACCCTCCTTGACCCAAACAGGAGTAAATACATAGTTGTGAAGCCAATCAACCTGTTTCCCCCTTGTTTAAAAAAAATGAATTTCTTTTAATTTCAACTCCTTGCTTTGTTCTTGCACCCTTCATCCCCCCCCCCCCCTTCCTCCACCCTCTACCCCCCTCACCTCCACCCTCTACCCCCCTCACCTCCACCCTCTACCCCCCCCCCCATCTGCTGATGTCACATAACGCAGGGCTGGGCAATATTTATTATTTATCACTGACATCATATCCTGTTTTCTTATCATATTGTGAATTGTGTTGGAGACTTGTTGTCTAAGTAAAAAATAAGTATAAAAAATAAGCAACGACTGTGAGACGTCTAATGACGACAAGTCACTGTAGTTTGATATCATACTTCTCATGACCATGAAATAGATTTTGGGATATGATGTCACAACTGGATGTGATTTGATATGACAAATGTGAGTGTCTATACCTGACACTGATAGCAGATGATGTGATATTGTATGTATATATATATATATACACAGTATATATCAATATCAAATGCTTCTGACTAATCATCGTGATGAATTGGTCCATATTACCCAGCCCTATTCACATGCCCTCATTAGTACACGACCTCTGACCCTTGCCTCTTTTGACCTGTGGAGTGGGCCCATGCGAGCCGGCTGTCCCGTGACCGTTGGCACTCTGACCAGTGAGACAGTGGGACAGTGAGTGGGCGGGTTGAACTTCCAGTAGCCTCTACTCACAGGATGGACTTGGTTCAGAAACCCACTTCATAATAGCTCTTCACTGGGTCGATGCTAATTAGCTGAGCCTGGGTCGCGGCCCTTAATGATAATTATGGAACCAATCCAGGACACATCAGGACAGGTGAGTGGCCATGGTTACAATTATGATGATGATGATGATGAAGATGATGATGGTGGTGATGATGATGATGATGATGATGATGATGGTGATGACGATGATGATGGTGATGATGGTGATGATGATGAATATGATGATGGTGATGATGATGGTGGTGGTGATGGTGGTGATGGTGGTGATGGTGATGATGATGATGATGATGATGATGATGATGATGATGATGGTGATAGTGGTGATGGTGATGGTGATGGTGATGATGATGATGGTGATGATGGTGGTGGTGGTGGTGGTGATGGTGATGAAGATGATGATGATGGTGATAGTGGTGGTGGTGATGATGGTGATAGTGGTGATGGTGATGATGATGGTGATGATGATGATGATGCTGGTTTGTGATGATGATGATGATGATGATGATGAAGATGATGATGGTGATGGTGATGATGGTGATGATGGTGGTGGTGCTGGTGATGATGGTGGTGATGATGATGATGATGATGATGATGATGATGATGATGATGATGATGATGATGGTGATAGTGGTGATGGTGATGGTGATGATGATGGTGATAGTGGTGATGGTGATGATGATGATGATGGTGATGATGGTGGTGGTTGTGATGGTGATGATGAAGATGATGATGGTGATGATGATGATGATGATGATGATGATGATGGTGGTGGTGATGGTGGTGATGGTGATGATGATGATGATGATGATGATGATGATGATGATGATGATGATGATGATGATGATGATGATGATGATGATGATGATGTTGGTGATGGTGATGGTGATGATGATGATGGTGGTGGTGATGGTGGTGATGGTGGTGATGGTGATGGTGATGATGATGGTGGTGATAGTGATGGTGATGAAGATGATGATGATGATGGTGATGGTGGTGATGGTGATGATGAAGATGATGATGGTGATGGTGATGGTGGTGATGGTGATGGTGGTGATGGTGATGGTGGTGATGGTGATGGTGATGGTGATGGTGTTGGTGGTGATGGTGATAGTGTTGGTGGTGGTGATGGTGGTGATGGTGATGGTGATGATGATGGTGGTGATAGTGATGGTGATGAAGATGATGATGATGATGGTGATGGTGGTGATGATGACGATGATGATGATGATGATGGTGATGGTGGTGATGGTGATGATGACGATGATGATGGTGATGGTGGTGATGGTGATGGTGGTGATGGTGATGGTGATGGTGATGGTGTTGGTGGTGATGGTGATGGTGATGATGGTGGTGATGGTGGTGATGGTGATGACGATGATGATGGTGATGGTGGTGATGGTGATGGTGGTGATGGTGATGGTGATGGTGATGGTGTTGGTGGTGATGGTGATAGTGTTGGTGGTGATACAAACCAACATGGGATTCATGAAGCATGTGTAAAAATATGCCATTTCAAGTATAATCAATTAAACCCATTCTTAGGTCGCTTTCACATTATAGTTTGGTGGACTCTGTGCGATTCGGGGGTAAAGTTGCAACATTGTTGCATTCTTCATTTGGTTCGGTTTGCTTTCACACTGCAATTTGTCAAGTGCACCAAACTTGCTGAACAATGTCACACGATCGAAAAGGGCGCTCGTCTATTGGATATGTTAGAATCCCAAAAACAGGCTTCAGGGACAGCTCTACCACATTATTCCCCGGAGCAGCCCAGCGCACACATACCACATGATTCTCATATATTGCTGACGCAGTTTTTTTACTTTAATGTGACATTGATCGATTGTTCGATTGAAGCTCATTGCCATCATTCTCTCGCTAAACAACTTGTACACCTCGTTGTTTTTGTGAGTGGCACAAGCAGCTGTGTAATTTGCTCGTCTGACCATATTTCACCCACGTCTGTCCACGAGAAATGTTTCATGCATGCTTCCAATTATCAGTGCACGCCGCTGTGTTTGTTTTGTTTCCTTCCACCCAAGATGCACAGTTTATCGGGTAATTTCCTATATTTGGTCTTGCGTTTGGTCCGATGAGCATTCACACCACAAAAGTACGCACCAGGGTTCACTTGGAAGCGAACCGAGACCTACGTTTTCAGGCGGACCAGAGTTAGCTTTTTTGGTCCGCACCAGAGTTTGAATGAGCTTTCACACCACCCCAAACCAAGTGGACTATCTGAGGAAACAAACTCTGGTGCGTTTAAAGCAGACCAAAAAGCTCTGCACTGTAAAAAAATAAATGTTTTTTCACTGGAAATTCACTGTATTATTTTACAGATTACTTTTGTTTTTCTACTTTAAGTGTAAATGCCATAATAATACATTAAATTACCTTTTATCAAAATATTAACCATTAAATAAAGGTTGTAATCTGTAAATGTATTTGATGTTACTGTAATTTGACAGTAAGTATTTGGCAACCATTGATGCGAGACATTTACAGTTTTCTTGCAGATTTTTGAATTTTTTCCTTTTTCAGTGTGGTGTGAATACGACCTTAGCCTTTTCATACAAAAGTAGGGTAATACGCTTTGTGTTCTGCTCAATCTAATGTCAACAGTCTCCTCTGACTGAATTCATATTGGTGTTGGATTTCAGTATGAGAAGGTCTGAACACACAAAGGTCCTTTTCTTATTAGGGTATTCCATTCTTATTAGTAGGCTATGTTTTCTTCATTAAGACGGCAGGAAAGCTAGGATGAGACAGAGTAGAGGACACAGAAGGAGAGAAGGTTCTTTATTAAGACACCCGGAAGGCTGAGAGGAGACAGAGAAGGAGAGACACAGTAGAGATGGTTCTTTATTGAGACAGTAGGAAGGCTGAGAGGAGACAGAGTAGGAGAGACAGAGTAGATAAGGTTCTTTATTGAGACAGTAGGACGGCTGAGAGGGAGACAGAGAAGGAGATACACAAGAGAGAAGCTTCTTCATTGAGACAGTAGGAAGGCTGAGAGGAGACAGAGTAGGAGAGACACAGGAGAGAAGGTTCTTTATTGAGACAGTAGGAAGGCTGAGAGGAGACAGAGTAGGAGAGACACAGGAGAGACGGTTCTTTATTGAGACACCAGGAAGGCTGAGAGGAGACAGAGTAGGAGAGACACAGGAGAGAAGCTTCTTCATTGAGACACCAGGAAGGCTGAGAGGAGACAGAGTAGGAGAGACACAGGAGAGAAGGTTCTTTATTGAGACAGTAGGAAGGCTGAGAGGGAGACAGAGTAGAGGAGACACAGGAGAGAAGGTTCTTTATTGAGACAGTAGGAAGGCTGAGAGGAGACAGAGTAGAGGAGACACAGGAGAGAAGGTTCTTTATTGAGACAGTAGGAAGGCTGAGAGGGAGACAGAGTAGATGAGACACAGGATAGAAGGTTCTTTATTGAGACACCAGGAAGGCTGAGAGGAGACAGAGAAGGAGAGACACAAGAGAGAAGCTTCTTCATTGAGATAGTAGGAATGCTGAGAGGAGACAGAGTAGGAGAGACACAGGAGAGAAGGTTTTTTATTGAGACACCAGGAAGGCTGAGAGGAGACAGAGTAGAGGAGACACAGGAGAGAAGGTTCTTTATTGAGACAGTGGGAAGGCTGAGAGGGAGACAGAGTAGAGGAGACACAGGGGAGAAGGTTCTTTATTGAGACAGTGGGAAGGCTGAGAGGAGACAGAGTAGGAGAGACACAGGAGAGAAGATTCTTTATTGAGACAGTAGGAAGGCTGAGAGGGAGACAGAGTAGGAGAGACACAGGAGAGAAGGTTCTTTATTGAGATAGTAGGAAGGCTGAGAGGGAGACAGAGTAGAGGAGACACAGGAGAGAAGGTTCTTTATTGAGACAGTAGGAAGGCTGAGAGGGAGACAGAGTAGGAGAGACACAGGAGAGAAGGTTCTTTATTGAGACAGTAGGAAGGCTGAGAGGGAGACAGAGTAGAGGAGACACAGGAGAGAAGGTTCTTTATTGAGACAGTAGGAAGGCTGAGAGGGAGACAGAGTAGATGAGACACAGGATAGAAGGTTCTTTATTGAGACAAGTCAAGTCAAGTCAAGTCAAGAGTTTTAATTGTCACGGCATACAGGTATACAATGAAATGCGGGTGGTCTTGCCCGCTGTGTATCTGCTGTGTAGCTGCTGTGTAGCCTCTGTGTAGCCATTGTGTAGCCGCTGTGCAGCTTCCTAGTCTGCTGATGAGCTGATCCAGCCTCGTGGGCGTGGCCTGTTGGAGGCGTGGCCTGTTGGATGTGTAGAAGGGAGGCAGCAACATATGAGCATCAGACAAAAAACAAACTCTCTTTCTCACAGTACTGTATCTATATCATATATACACACATACAGACATGCACACACACACACACACACACTCTTTCTCACAGTACTGTATCTATATCATATATACACACATACAGACATGCACACACACACACACTCTTTCTCACAGTACTGTATCTATATCATATATACACACATACAGACATGCACACACACACACACACTCTTTCTCACAGTACTGTATCTATCTCATACACACACACACTCTTTCTCACACTACTGTATCTATCTCATACACACACACACTCTTTCTCACACTACTGTATCTATCTCATACACACACACTATTTCTCACACTACTGTATCTATCTCATACACACACACACTCTTTCTCACACTACTGTATCTATCTCATAAACACACACACTCTTTCTCACACTACTGTATCTATCTCATACACACACACTCTTTCTCACACTACTGTATCTATCTCATACACACACACACTCTTTCTCACACTACTGTATCTATCTCATACACATACACACATGCACATGCAGGCAAACCACAACACACACTCCCTTCCCCTTCTCTCTTTCATGATCACCCTCTTCCTCTCCATCCCCCTTCTCTCTCTCTCTCTCTCTCTCTCTCTCTCTCTCTCTCTCTCTCTCTCTCTCTCTCTCTCTCTCTCCCTCTCTCACTCTCTCTCTCTCTCCTCCTGCCTGCCCGGGTCTCGTTCGCTCTTCCTTCCTGTTTCCGACAGTATTCCCGTCACGCTGCGTCGCTGATAAAAGAGAATGTTTCACTCCACTATGAAAATTTCATAGCAGCAGATAATAAATAACCCAGAGGCATGTTGGCGTGTTGCTGGCTTGTTAAATGTTGTGAGCGTTATTGTGTTGGAGTGGATGATATGGAGTATTAGCTATATAATGTCCTCACAAAAAACACACTATAATGTAATATTGAAATTAGACTTAGAGAGAGAGAGAGAGAGAGAGAGAGAGAGAGAGAGAGAGAGAGAGAGAGAGAGAGAGAGAGAGAGAGAGAGAGAGAGAGAGGGAGAGAGAGAGACTGAGGGAGGATATAAATTATATGAGTCCCCAGATGAGTGGACTTCAGATCAGATTCAGATTATTTTATTGTCACAGTTTTTAAAATGTAGTTAATGTACATAGGATACAGGCTCGCCACGGTTCAAATACAAACAAATGCGAATGTCCACACAAGAGCAATATCAATAAATACAGGTATTTATTGCATTTAAGGTAGAATCCAGTGGGCATAAAGCAATAGAATGGTTGTGATCCGGTCCGGCGGTCAATAAACAGATGAACATTGTTACTCAGCTGATAGAGTTGTGTCCTTCCTGATGACTTGTTGTACAAAACTTGTAAGTCGCTTTGGATAAAAGCATCAGCTAAATGACTCAATGTAAATGTAAAGGATAAAAGCAGGTTTGCCGAAGAAAAATGGATTGTTCACAATTGAGGGTAGTCGTCCAGTCCAGGGTCAGACTCAGTACACAAGTGGGTATCTCAGCCAGTCCAGGGTGCCTATTGCTTATTAACAGCGGAGCAGTGCTGCCATTGCTTCCGCATTTTCCCTGATTGGCTGCGACACGCCCCGCGGCAGGCGCGGCAACCGCAGAGGCCGCGGAGCGGAGCGGCAGAGCTTGCGGCATTATATAACCGCCCTAATCCGCCATGATTTTCATTCGAAGCTCAGCTCACCTGGCAGCGCAGCGGTCCTGCGGTCCTGCGGTCCGTTGTTGACAAGTTCGAATCCCATCAAAAAAATTTTTAGCGTGTTTTTTTTTTTTTTACGTGTATTCTTTCGCCAGTTAAGGTTAGGCATGGTTAAGGTTAAGGTTAGGCATTGTTTCGGAGTTGGTTAAGGTTAGAACGGTTAAGTTTAGGCGCTGTTAAGGAGCTGGTTAAGGTTAGAGTTTGTCTTAGAGAATGGCAATAGACAGCCTATTTCCGCACTGCCGCTCTCTCGCGCTGCCGCGGTCACATGGTCAAATTGTCACATTCTTGCACTCCTCCGCTGTTAAAAAGCAACACGCGTCCAGGGTCCAGTACACAAATAACACCTATCTCGCTTTCTCCTCTCCGTCCACTACATCTCACCGTCGCAACTCTGAATCTAAATCTCTTTCTCTCTCTACACCACAACTCCAACTCCTTACTCCGCTCAACTTGACTCTCTCTATCCTAGTGTTTAAATGTACTGTCTGGGACAATGTGTGTGCACGTGAGGTGTGTGTCAACTCATTATGTGCAGGTGTACTATATCAGTACTAATCAGCTAGTGTGTGTGTTGGGAGTGTGTGCATGTGAGGTGGGTGTGACTAAATGCTGTGCAGGTGTGATCTATCAGTACTAATCAGCTACCTAAGTGACGGATATATATCCCATCCTTCACGTATCCAAAGGAGGGGGGAGGTCTGTCACAATACATTCAGAAAAACGTGAGATGCTTGTTTTTTTCCCGGCTCCTCAACCATAGTAGGTTTGTAAACATGGTGGTACACAACGTATATATTTCTATATCTATCTATACAAACTATAACTATAAGCTATAACTATATATATATACATACATGCCTGTCTGTGTGCTCAGGTGCATGTGTGTAGAAACGCTCTGTGAAGAGTTTGTCATGAGCTTTGTCTCCGTCTCTCTGGAGGACGTGAAGGACACCCTCTCACAGCCGTGTGTGTTCATCTACTGTAACACACTGTAGACCTACTGTAACACACTGTAGACCTACTGTAACACACTGTAGACCTACTGTAACACACTGTAGACCTACTGTAACACACTGTAGACCTACTGTAACACACTGTAGACCTACTGTAACACACTGTAGACCTACTGTAACACACTGTATACCTACTGTAACACACTGTATACCTACTGTAGACCTACTGTAACACACTGTAGACCTACTGTAACACACTGTAGACCTACTGTAACACACTGTAGACCTACTGTAACACCCTGTAGACCTACTGTAACACACTGTAGACCTACTGTAACACACTGTAGACCTACTGTAACACCCTGTAGACCTACTGTAACACACTGTAGACCTACTGTAACACCCTGTAGACCTACTGTAACACACTGTAGACCTACTGTAACACACTGTAGACCTACTGTAACACACTGTATACCGACCTACTGTAACACACTGTAGACCTACTGTAACACACTGTAGACCTACTGTAACACACTGTAGACCTACTGTAACACCCTGTAGACCTACTGTAACACACTGTAGACCTACTGTAACACACTGTAGACCTACTGTAACACACTGTAGACCTACTGTAACACACTGCAGACCTACTGTAACACACTGTAGACCTACTGTAACACCCTGTAGACCTACTGTAACACACTGTAGACCTACTGTAACACACTGTAGACCTACTGTAACACACTGTAGACCTACTGTAACACACTGCAGACCTACTGTAACACACTGCAGACCTACTGTAACACACTGTAGACATACTGTAACACACTGTAGACCTACTGTAACACACTGTAGACCTACTGTAACACACTGTAGACCTACTGTAACACACTGTATACCGACCTACTGTAACACACTGTAGACCTACTGTAACACACTGTAGACCTACTGTAACACACTGCAGACCCACTGTAACACACTGTAGACCTACTGTAACACACTGTAGACCTCACTGTAACACACTGTAACACACTGTAGACCTACTGTAACACCCTGTAGACCTACTGTAACACTCTGTAGACCTACTGTAACACACTGTAGACCTACTGTAACACCCTGTAGACCTACTGTAACACTCTGTAGACCTACTGTAACACACTGTAGACCTACTGTAACACACTGTAGACCTACTGTAACACACTGTAGACCTACTGTAACACTCTGTAGACCTACTGTAACACTCTGTAGACCTACTGTAACACCCTGTAGACCTACTGTAACACACTGTAGACCTACTGTAACACACTGTATACCTACTGTAACACACTGCAGACCTACTGTAACACACTGCAGACCTACTGTAACACACTGTAGACCTACTGTAACACTCTGTAGACCTACTGTAACACTCTGTAGACCTACTGTAACACCCTGTAGACCTACTGTAACACACTGTAGACCTACTGTAACACACTGTAGACCTACTGTAACACACTGTAGACCTACTGTAACACCCTGTAGACCTACTGTAACACACTGTAGACCTACTGTAACACACTGTAGACCTACTGTAACACACTGTAGACCTACTGTAACACACTGTAGACCTACTGTAACACACTGCAGACCTACTGTAACACACTGCATACCTACTGTAACACACTGTAGACCTACTGTAACACACTGTAGACCTACTGTAACACACTGTAGACCTACTGTAACACACTGTAGACCTACTGTAACACACTGTAGACCTACTGTAACACACTGTAGACCTACTGTAACACCCTGTAGACCTACTGTAACACACTGTAGACCTACTGTAACACACTGTAGACCTACTGTAACACACTGTAGACCTACTGTAACACTCTGTAGACCTACTGTAACACACTGTAGACCTACTGTAACACACTGTAGACCTACTGTAACACACTGCAGACCTACTGTAACACACTGTAGACCTACTGTAACACACTGTAGACCTACTGTAACACACTGTAGACCTACTGTAACACACTGCAGACCTACTGTAACACACTGTAGACCTACTGTAACACACTGCATACCTACTGTAGACCTACTGTAACACACTGTAGACCTACTGTAACACACTGTAGACCTACTGTAACACCCTGTAGACCTACTGTAACACACTGTAGACCTACTGTAACTCACTGCAGACCTACTGTAACACACTGTAGACCTACTGTAACACACTGTAGACCTACTGTAACACACTGTAGACCTCACTGTAGACCTACTGTAACACACTGTAGACCTACTGTAACACACTGTAGACCTACTGTAACATACTGTAGACCTCACTGAAGAATGTATTCCCAGTGTCAGAAATATTGTATCTGTTACTACTAGTAATGAAGATGAATTGTGATGAAACAAAGGAGAATATAAATTATGATTTTTCTTTGCATCTTTGACGGTGAATAACACCATGCTAAAAATGACCAGACATGACAAACTGAGCTCGTTCAGCACCTTCTTGAGATTAGACAAATTTGAAGCAAATTAATATAGGCAAGATGATTAAACAGAAGGTTTTGTAGATACATTACTGAATTCTGCCATCCGGACACATGCAATTTGAAATATTATTATAGAATATCAGGCCTATAAATGACCTTATTATAGCCAACTCACACATCTATGGATCGGGCCAAATCTCCTCTTTCCAATGGCACAGTTCAATCTGGATTTAGTATCACCAGGTGTGCAGCAAGAACCATGAATGAAATCTACTGTAAATATAGTTACTTTTTTTTTGCTAAACGTTGACAGAAAGGTAGATAAACTAACTGCATTTTAATTTATACCAATAATGATCAGTTTTGTGGTAGATAATCCTGAAAAATAAGAGAAATACAAAAAATGTATCCACAAGTAATTTGATTGACAGGAGCTGGGTAATGTAGTTTTTCAAAATGTCAACGCCATTCGAAAGCTCAAGGTCTCGTCTCCTCATATGACTACAGACAAAATGGCGGCACAGATTTTTCTGCTTCTATATTCGCCTGTAACCAAATACATACACTCATATTTCACAAATAACACTTTAACACATTGCCAGGCCGAACCCGAGAAAAGTCGGGTTTTACTCGTTATTTCTTTTATTCGCTATATCCATTCATAATTCATCCATCCAGCCTGATGTTATCATTGGGAATGGCTCTGAGATCGCAAACGGCCAATACCGCCGCCTAACGCCTTGCGGCCGGTATTGCACATCATTGGAAATCCTCTCGCTTGGGCTGTACGCTGATTTAAGAAGTCCGGTCCAGGTTTTCCTTCTCAGGCATGAGTAACGTTATAACACATAGACGGGGGAGACTTAAGCACCGCCGGTTCATGTGTTATGGTGGATGAACGGTGGACACACGACCGCAATCAGTATTTGGAATGTCGATCAGACAATTGGATTATTCTTTTTGCAGTACATCATAGACGAGGTAAGGACTATATATTATCAATCTTGTGTTGATCCGATTATTTTTTCCCCGCGATCGCAGCGTGTGTCTGTAATGTACTGTGTAATGTATGCCGTTGGTGGCGCTCAAAGCATAGAACCCCCCCACACATGCATGATGAAACATAATACCGATAATCTAGCGTTGATTAACCTATTGGTAAACAAACGTATTGCTGAAAATATACACTATGACTGCTGTTTTGACAGGGTTAGGGTATTTACTCTTGGCTACATTTGAAAAAGTTTCAACTGCCATTCATCAAACGGAAACAGTGTCAGCATGACCTAAGTTACATTTTATTTAACCTACCCATTAACCATAAACAAGTGGATAGATAAAGAGGATGGGCCTACATCTACCGGTATTCAGAAAACAGCATTATTAGACATGACAATCCAACGGAAGACGCGCTGGACACTGTGGAGAAAAGCCCCAATGAAGTCAACGGCCTGGGCATTGAACTGGCCCAACTCCCGGAACTGTCCAAGGTGCTGATCCTCCAAGGTGGTGATGACTTTCTCCGACTCTCGCTTGCATTAGACTAATATGTCATTAGTTTGCGTTGCCAAGCTTGTTGATAGCCAACTCCATTTGAAATTCCATAGCAACGAGCAACATCTTTAGAAAAAAATATTCTACGCCAAGTTCACTGAAATCGATATAAAATACCCTAGAATTGTCTGTATTCATCCTATATTTTTCCTGGCACAAACTGCTGTATAAAAGCAATAATACATGAGGAGCCGTGGTACAATGTCATGAATATTGCATACCACAGCTTCTTGTGTATTATTGCTAAATTATCCTCTTAACATGCAATGGCCCACATGTGGGCCCTCTTGAGGTTGATTTGCCCACCGGCACGACACTCCACTTTGGCGACCTCTAGCGGCTCGGGTTTGCATATTTTTAAATACAATATATAGATCGAATTAAAGCCCTATTTGTTGTCTGTCCATTGCAAAAATTATTGGACAGGGTTGTAACGAATGGGTGAGGCTTTCCAATGGTACCCCAGGTGGGGATAAGCGAATCAGGGATCTAGGTGAAAAGTCACGAGCGAAAACAGGAAGATAATTTTTCGCTGAATGCATTGGAGTCTATGAGAAAATGGAAACCTGCAGACCTTTTTTTTCTCACATTTTACCAGAATCGCTCTATATCACTCATTTCTGAACAGATTTTTATGAAAGTTGGACATCTACTACACAAGACTTCAGGCTATGGAACCCGCTTTTTCAGCTATAGCCTACCAATCTTTTTGGAAATATACTTTTGGATATTGCAACTACTACAGACAAACGTGAGTACACAAATTCAAGTTCAACTCAAGTTCAGATCTATGTTACTCTATTTCATTAGCACTAAAAGTAAATTTTTGTATCAGAGACTTCAGAATGGTATCTTTCAAAAGAGACCAGGCACATGCATGTGCTATAAGTATAAAGTATAGTATTTTGGTTTGCAAGAAAATGCAGTCCTCAAAAACGAACTAAAATGGCCACTTTTGGGGGCACCTGTTAAGAGGTTTTTAAACAACAATTGCCTCTGATCAAGCAGTCTGATTTGCTGAAAGCTGTGTGTTATTTGCAATAACATCATGACTACAGTAGGAGTTGCTTAGCAACGCATACCGAACATATACAGAACAGCATTAACTTTATACATCTGTGTTTTATTCACAATATGAATTCAGATGATCTTCTCTATGATGTCATGTACTGCCACTCACTCCTCTCTGCTGTTTCTATTGCTTCAATATTTATTACACTTGTAAATCTTACAATTATTCTGTCTTATGTTGTCATGAATCCACATGAAATCCTTTTGAGGCAACGCAATCCCAGAGGATTCTTCTCTTTATTACAAATATGAATTGTCAACAAAATGATGGCCAAGCTCACGTCAACAACACAGTAAAACACCTCGTTTAGAACCGGTTACCAGGCAGTACCAGCCTCTCCATTAGCTGGATCAACAAGCACATCGGCACAACACCATCCATGAACACACACACACACACACACACACACACACACACACACACACACACACACACACACACACACACACACACACACACACACACACACACACACACACACACACACACACACACGCACACGCACACGCTCACACTCAACGGTCACCTTACACAATGAAAGGGTCACTTAATTTCTTTTTATATTGTATAGTATAGTATTGTATAGTAGTGTACATAAGACCCAGTGCCTCATCCATAGCTAACACTGTATTGCACTATTGCAGGACCATGCTTTTTGTAAACTTTATGTACATTATACATGTCTTATTCTTATTACTTGTATTATTGCACAATCACTGTATGCTTGTATGCCGTGACAAATAAAACTGTTGACTTGACAAAACTGAAACCTACTAGGTGGCTTTCTAGCTTCAAACAGATCAGCCACTCACATTTCTACTGAGGACAGTTTGTTTATCAAAGCCGAAGTCTGTTCACATAAATAGTTTATCTTCGAGGGTGTGTCTCTCATCAGCAGGGCGTGTCTCTCATCTCTCATCAGCAGGGCGTGTCTCTCATCAGCAGGGCGTGTCTCTCATCAGCAGGGTGTGTCTCTCATCAGCAGGGTGTGTCTCTCATCAGCAGG
>NC_140181.1:19494528-19496473 GCF_963971535.1 Notolepis coatsorum
CCCCTCTCTCTCCTTCTCCCCTCTCTCTCCCTCTCTCTCCCCTATCTCCCTCTCTCCCCCTCTCTCCCTCTCTCTCTCCTTCTCCCCTCTCTCCCCTCTCTCTCCCTCTCTCCCCCTCCCCCCTCTCTCCCTCTCTCTCCCCTATATCCCTCTCTCTCCCTCTCTCCCCCTCTCTCCCCATCTCTCTCCCTCTCTCCCCCTCGCATCCCCCTCTAATCTCCCTCTCTCCCCCTCTCCTCCCCCTCTCTCCCCCTCTATCTCCCTCTCTCTCCCTCTCTCCCCCTATCTCCCCCTCTCTCCCCCTCTCTCTCCCTCTCTCCCCCTCTCTCCCCCCTCGCCCCCCTCTCCCCCTCTCTCCCCCCCTCTCTCCCTCTCTCTCCCCCTATCTCCCTCTCTCCCCCTCTCTCCCCTCTCTCTCCTTCTCCCCTCTCTCCCCCTCTCTCTCCCTCTCTCCCCCCTCCCCCCTCTCTCCCTCTCTCTCCCCTATTCCCTCTCTCTCCCTCTCTCCCCCCTCTCTCCCCATCTCTCTCCCTCTCTCCCCCTCGCTTCCCCCTCTATCTCCCTCTCTCCCCTCTCTCCTCCCCTCTCTCCCCCTCTATCTCCCTCTCTCTCCCTCTCTCCCCCTCTCTCCCCCTCTCTCCCCCTCTCTCTCCCTCTCTCCCCCTCTCTCCCCCCTCGCCCCCTCTCCCCCTCTCTCCCCCTCTCTCCCCCTCTCTCCCCCATCTCTCCCATCTCTCTCCCCTCTCTCCCTTTCTCCCCTCTCTCTCTCCCTCTCTCCCCATCTCTCCCCTCTCTCCCCTCTCCCCTCTCAGATTGTATTCCGTCCTAGTGTCAGGGTTTGATTGAGCAGAGAGCATGATGTCTTATTATGTTGATTTATATCAAGAAAATTATATAAAAAAAATTTAGTTATGAGGTTTTGTCCCGACAGCAGCGATATCTAGCTTTGGCATGGATTGATTGTTTAGATCACTAGCATGGCTAACAAATGCAAATATATTGTAGTCTGCCCCGTTGTTCTGACCAGGCTAAGGATTACGTTCCTTTTGCCCCCTTCATGCACGCAATCACTGACTCTGACTTAACGAGAGACACGTCTATAGTATAATCAGGGTTCACACAAGGTCCTTGAAGGGCTTAAAGTGCTTGATTTTTTTACAAAAAAAAAAGTCAAGGCTTGGAATTCCTTGAAAACAGCAACTTTTTTAACAAGTTGCCTTAAAAAGTCCTTGAAATTAAAATCAACCATTTGCATTGAATGTTTTGTTCATCCATGATAAAACATTTCTGAACCAAGAAATCCTTTTTGTTTGTTCTGTTTTAATAAAATCTGACGAGTCGCTGTCTTGTGCGCTCACACTGCTTTTCCTCATTTATTCAAGTGTGATGCTCTAGAGCAGGGGTCTCAAACTCAATTTACCTGGGGCCGCTGGAGGTAGAGTCTGGGTGAGGCTGGGCAGCATCAAATATTCCACAAAAAAAGGGGCTCAAGCATTCAAAAAAAAGTACAACTGATCCAATCTTCTCAATCCTTAGCAATAACATTTCAGAACATGAACAGGTTCTTCAGAACATGAACAGTTCTTCAGAACATGAATGGTTCTTCAGAACATAGGCTTCTCAGTGGTGTCAGTGGACTCATCCACAGCTATGGAAATGCAACTGTGCATTTTTTAAATGCTAATACAAAGCTGTTTAATCAAATCACCAGCCAGTATTTCAGTTGTTCTGGTTGCTGTGCTATCTGAGGGGGCTTTGTTTTTGTTTGCCTTCAAACATGGTCTCCATCACTCAGTCATACATTCTTTTCAAAATTGCCACCTTCACAAGAGCTACCGTTTCTTGGCATATAGTCACATTGGTTTGGTGCTGGGACTCAGGATGAATGCATATTTTTCAGTCCATTCACCTTTGAATTGCAGTCGACTTTTCTTTACTGACCATC
>NC_140181.1:19496673-19516673 GCF_963971535.1 Notolepis coatsorum
ACATACGAAAGAAAACACAATAAACCAGCATAATATTGATTTAAGAAAAAGTGACAGTGCTGAGAGTGGTGATGTAAAAAGTGCAACAGTAGAATAAAATGTACATACAGTACTAAAAATACTTAAAATACTACATGCATAAAAACACAGGGTCAAATCATAATTGTTTAGGTATTGTTCATGAGTCTGATGGCTTGGTGGTAGAACGAGTCCTACCCGGTGACGCTCTAACAGCATAGCATACGTGTGGCAGGTGTGTGTAGAGGGAGTGCGGCGTCGAGTGTGAACGGACTGATCAGATGAACAGTTCAGACGGACACACTGCTCTGAGTGGAACACTAACCCTAACTTCAACTTCCACCAGCAAGCTGAATGTTTGATGTGCATCTTCAGAGCGGCGTGTGTGTGTGTGTGTGTGTCCAGACTTGTGTGTGTTTACAGAGAGGTGTGTGTGTGTGTGTGTGTGTCTACAGAGAGGTGTGTGTGTGTGTGTGTGTGTGTGTGTGTGTGTGTCCAGATATGTGTGTGTTACAGAGAGGTGTGGAGTCCAGAGAGGTGTGTGTGTGTGTGTGTGTGTGTGTGTGTGTGTGTGTGTGTGTGTGTGTGTGTGTGTGTGTGTTGTGTGTGTCCAGAGATGTGTGTGTTTACAGAGAGGGTGTGAGTCCAGAGAGGTGTGTGTGTCTACGAGAGGTGGTGTGTGTGTGTCTACAGAGAGGTGTGTGTGTGTGTGTGGTGTGTGTGTGTGTGTGTGTGTGTGTGTGTGTGTGTGTGTGTGTGTGTGTGTGTGTGTGTGTGTGTGTGTGTGCGTGCGTGCGTGCGTGCGGTGTGTGTGGTGTGGTGTGTGTGTGTGTGTGTGTGTGTGTGTGTGTGTGTTGTGTGTGTGTGTGTGTGTGTGTGTGTGGTGTGTGTGTGTGTGTGTGTGTGTGTGTGTGTCTTCAGAGAGGTGTGTCTCCAGAGATGTGCACTTCTTTGTTTATATCGTACATCCACCCAGCGTCTGGGCTCCTCAGTCACTCTGGAATGTCCTAAATGTAAATATTAAACAACGTATAGTGTTTGAGAAGCAGATGCATTCACACAGACAGAAATCCCCCTCCTGCCTCTTTCCATCTATCTCCCTCATCCCCTCTATCTCCCCTATCCTCCCTCCTCCCCTCTCTCTCATCCCCCCTTCCTCTCCCTCTCTCTCATCCCCCTTCCTCTCCCTCCTCCCTCCCCCCTCTCTCTCCTCTCTCTCCTCCTTCCTCTCTCCTCCCTCCTCTCCTCTCTCTCCTCCCCCTCCCTCCTCCCATCTCTCTCATCCCCCCTTCCTCTCCCTCCTCCCTCCCCCCTCTCTCTCCTCTCTCCTCCTCCTTCCTCCCTCCCCCCTCTCTCTCCTCTCTCTCCTCCTTCCTCTCTCCTCCCTCCTCTCCTCTCTCTCCTCCCCCTCCCTCCTCCCATCTCTCTCATCCCCCCTTCCTCTCCCTCCTCCCTCCCCCTCTCTCTCCTCTCTCTCCTCCTTCCTCCCTCCCCCCTCTCTCTCCTCTCTCTCTCTCCCCCTTCCTCTCCCTCCTCCCTCCCCCCTCTCTCTCCTCCTTCCTCTCTCCTCCCTCCTCCCTCCTCCCCTCTATCTCCCCTCCTCTCTCTCCTCCCTCCTCCCCTCTCTCTCTTCCCCCCTTCCTCTCCCTCCTCCCCTCGCTCCTCCCTCCTCTCTCCTCTCCCTCCTCCCCGTTATCTCATACCTTCTCTCTCCTCTCTCCTCCCTCCTCTCCTCTCTCCTCCCTCCTCCCCTCTCCCTCCTCCCCGTTATCTCATCCCTTCTCTCTCCTCTCTCCTCCCTCCTCCCCTCTCTCTCTTCCCCCCTTCCTCTCCCTCCTCCCCTCGCTCCTCCCTCCTATCTCCTCTCCCTCCTCCCCTTTCTCATCCCTTCTCTCTCCTCTCTCCTCCCCTCTCTCTCCTCCCTCCTCCATCCTCCCCTCTCTCTCCTCCCTTCTCCCCTATCTCTCCTCTCTCCTCTCTCCTCCCTCCTGCCCTCTCCCTCTCCCCTCTCTCTCATCCCTCCTCCCTCCTCCCCTCTCTCTCCTCCCCCCTTCCTCTCCCTCCTCCCCGTTATCTCCTCCCTCCTCCCCTCTATCTCCCATCTCCTCCCTCATCTCTTCTCCCTCCTCCCTCCCCCCTCTCTCTTCTCCATCCTCCCTCCTCTCTCCTCCCCTCTATCTCCCATCTCCTCCCTCCTCTCTTCTCCCTCATCCCTCCTCCCCTCTCTCTTCTCCATCCTCCCTCCCTCTCCTCCCCTCTATCTCCCCTCTCCTCCCTCCTCTCTTCTCCCTCCTCCCCTCTCTCTTCTCCCTCCTCCCTCCTCCCCTATCTCTTCTCCATCCTCCCTTCTCCCTCATCCCTCCTACCTCCTCCCTCCTCTCTCCTCCCTCCTCCCCTCTCTCTTATCTCTCCTCCCTCCTCCCTCCTCCATCCTCCCATCTTCCTTCTCCCTCCTCACCTATCTCTCCTCTCTCCCCCCTCCTCCCCTCTATATCCTCCCTCCTCTCTCCTCCCTCCTCCCCTCTCCCCTCTCTCTCATCCCCCCTTCATCTCCCTCCTCCCCTCTCCCTCCTTTCACCTCCCTCCTCCCTCCTCCCTCCTCCCATCTCCATCCTCCCCTCTCTCTCCTCCCTCCTCCCCTCTCCCCTCTTTCTCCTCCCTCCTCCCCCTCCCTCCTCCCCCCTCCCCATCCCTCCTCCCCTCTATCTCCTCCCCCCCCCTCCTCCCCCCTCCCCATCCCTCCTCCCCATCCCTCCTCCCCCCTATCTCCCCCGCCTGCCCTCTCGCCTCTCTCTCCTCCTCCCCATCCCCTCCCCCCCCCCTCCCCCCTCCCTCCTCCCCCCTATCTCCCCCGCCTGCCCTCTCGCCTCTCTCTCCTCCTCCCCCTCCCTCCTCCCCTCCCCCCTGCCCCATCCCTCCCTCCCCCCCCCCCCTCCCCCCTCCCTCCTCCCCCTCCTCCTCCTCCTCCCCCTCCCCCTCCCCCCCCCCCTCCCCCCTCCCTCCTCCCCCTCTCTCCTCCCTCCTCCCCCTCCTGTAGATAGGCCCGCAGCAGTAACCAGGGCAGGAGTCCCCTGCTGGGCATCTATCCGGCAGATATCCTCCATTAGAGCTCCATGTGGGCGTTGCAGACTTTCTCAAAATGTTGCAAAGTGGACTGAAAATGGCCCGATGTAATGAGAAGTCAGTGACTCACCCTATTATCAGATCATTCTTTTCACTTTCTGTCAGCTGGAAATGGAACAGAATTGGACTGTTCCAAACAGTTTGTCTCATGGATGGAGCGTTAATTCACTGTGGTAAGTTGGAAATGCAGTAAAATGTGTAGAAAGTCATACATCTACATGTGTACAATGATGCTATAGAGGTATACATACCTCCAGTGTATTCATGCGTAGTGATCCATACACTGAAGAATTCCTTTCCGTGAGAGTTAATTTATTTCAAAGTAGAACAGCAAGCTGCAAGCACATAATCAATAAATAATGAGTTCTTAGCCCTTAGCACTGTATTTTAAGTGTATTAGGTGTTCGGAATGACCACCTCTATAAGCACTGCAGTATGTGGGCCTGTTGGTTTGTGTGTGTGTTAGGTTTGGCATTGGTGCCTTTTTCCACAAATGTTCCTAATGTTTACTGATACGTACTAGGGGTGTAACGGTACGCGTATTAGTCCCGCGAATTTACGGTACGGCCGTCACAGTGCGGTACATCCAGCCATACGGTGAATACGTCTCAGATGACAAGTGGACAGAATAACAACAGCGCGCACTGACATCTGCACTCGGCTCTCCCCTCCTCCCCTCCTGTTTACTACAGCCTATATGTGTCCCTAAAACAAAACCATGATGAATGAATTAAATGTTTAACACAGCAGGGTCATTACAATTTTGCAGTTTTCTTTAGTTTTCTTGTTCGCCCAATAATGTTAACCAAAAGACACACGCGCGCGCGAACACACATGTCAACCTTTTCCGGCGGACCTCGGAGTCTCACAGCTGATCGGAGAAAAAATAAAAGCACAACATACCACCAGGTCATCTGAGCTCCTCTCCAGTTGCTGCTATTAAATCCAAAATATTGATAATCCTCTGCCATTGTTGTGTAACATGTCATCTGTTCTCTAGTCTTCTTCAGTCTCGGCTTCACGTGAAGTTAAATCCTCTCTATAAGTGAAACTGAAACTAAGTTGTTGTTAAAGGGGCACTAGGCAATTAATTTACTCTGTGGATGCCTGAACACATAATTACACCAGTATCACTGACTACTACGGCAAGCCTATATAATATTATTATATTTAATAATTATTATTATTATAATTATTATAAATATATAATAATAATTATAATAATATTTCCGAGTGTTCTACAGTAAATTACGTCACCTAGCTATCAAAGGCATTGATTTGAGATAAACTGACATTACTCAAAAAGCTTTTTAGGCTATGGCTCGGCTAACATTCAGCAAGCTAGCTAGCCTAGCCTAAAAGCTTTCAGAGTTGTCTCTTTCAGATCTATGTAGGCTCATTCAGATCTCTGTAGGCTCTTTCAGATCTCTGTAGACTCTTTGTGTTTCCTTTTTCATAAATACAACAAATAATGCAATACAATGTTGGTCCACACAATGAGCACAAGCAATATTGACAGCTAGAAGTATATAATGAAAATAAACCAATCAGCACATCATATCAAGGAAACCCAGATGACAAAGGAGTGTCACAACCATGGTGCCACAAGCAAGGTACAAAAGATAGTCCAGTTAGACAGAACACACCTGAGAGAGTTGTAGGATTGGAAAAAGGGAGGTATGGAGTCCATGTCTTTATACACCATCCCGTTGAAGAGTGAAGCAGGCAGGTCAAGTGAAACACTCTTGGGAGGATTGTCATTTATCCATGACATAAAGATGTTCTTCCTTGCAGCATAATGCAAGATTATCATACAGTCTGCCAGGACTAGCACCAGCATCTTGATCCGGACGACCCAGGAACAAAGACAGAGGGTTCATATTGAAAACCAACCATTTTGTCCATCTCTTGTCAAATATCCATCCAATAAGCTTGGATGTTCGGACAGAACCAGACACAATACGTTTAGGTCGCTACTGAGATTTGACGTTTTAGGCATGAGGGTGACATTTAGGGGAATAACAGTGTTCATTTAATATCTTTTGTTGGGAGAGATTTGCAAACGGTGCAGGATTATAAACTGCAACAGTCTAGCACAGTTACACACTGATATCCTGTTTGTATGACACCATATCACATCCCATAATATATCCTCATCAATATTTATACATAGTTAATTTTGCCATATCAACATCCTGCACATTCAGTGCATCTGCCTGGCTTAAGACATTATAGAAACAAGTTATGGATTTTCTTGTTTGGCCTAGGAGAAGTAACTGCTCCCTATTTTCTGAAAATCTGCCGAAAAATACATACCTAAGTAAATGGAAAATTGCTCCACTTCTACAAGGTTAATTTGCATGTTCTTGGTATCTAGGTACATCTATGGATCTCAGGGAATGTATTCCCAGTGATCATAAATAAATAAATAAAAATCATAAATATTGTGTCTGTTACTAGGCTTGAGTAAATTGTGATGAAACAAACGATAATATAAATTATGATTTTTCTTTGCATCTTTGCCGGTGAATAACAGCATGCTAGAAATTACGAGACATGAAAAACTGCCACTGACCTCATTCAGTACCTTCTTGAGATCACGTTTACAAAAAATCTAAGCAAATTAATAAAGGGAAGATGATTAAACATCTTATTTTTATTATTATTATTATAAAAATCAAGCGAGAATGTACCCATTTAGATTCCAAATATGTAGTCAGTTCATCCAAATAACGCTTGTTTGGAAATGTGCTCCAACGTTTTCGGAGATTGGGCGGCTGCGACAGGACTTTGGTTGACGCATGCCCAGTTTAACAATGTGAGGTTTGATTGATTGATTGAAAACGTTATTAACAGATTGATATCTAATTTAACGTTAACTATACGAGTGGATAGATAGAGGACAGGCCTACATCTAACGGTAATAATAAAAACAGCATTATTAGACATGCCATACATCTAACAGTAATAATAAAAACAGCATTATTAGACATGCCAATCCATCAAAAGAGGAGCTGGACACACTGGAGAAAGCCTTCAACATCATTGAACTGGCCCAACTCCTGGAACTGTCCGAGGTGCTGATCCTCTCTATATCCACTTGTTTATAGTTAATGGGTACATTAAATCAAATGTAACGTTGGGCCATGCACAGGCCTTCTGAGCTCATCGATTGACATGTCTAATAATGCTGTTTTTATTATTACTGTTAGATGTAGGCCCGTCAGTGATGGGCAAGCTACTTGGAAAATGTAGTAAGCTACACTACAAGTTACTCTCGATTAAATATAGCAAAACTACAATGGAAGCTATCCCCAGATAAATGTAGCAAGCTACACTACAAGAACATGGCAAAAATAGCTAACTACATCGGCACTACTCTTTTTTTTTTTTTTTATTACTTCATGATCAAGTTTCCACCAAACAAATAGGCAGGCAAAAAAAAGGTTCAGTTTGATTGTTTATTGGAAAACTGAAACAAGCCCTCGGTCTGGCTTTTTGTGTCATCATTTTAACATGAACTTGTATTATGTACAAAATGTTAATAAAGTATGAGGAAAGAACTGTGGAAATGTAATAAATAAAAGGCCAAATCAATCAAATAAACACCAAAATATATACTCTCTCTATTGGAATGGAGACTTTTCACCACAGGATAAACTACCCACTTTATCAACCAAAAACACACTTCTTCAATATCAGAATTTTAACTAATAATAATAATAATTACTGCATTTTACTATTATGCTACCATGTCTATACTACCACCAACTATGCTAATATGTCTATACTACTACAGTATGTACTCAGAGTATAACACTCAAGCTCGACACTGCTAGACAAACAATACTACTTATCCTTATATGTACCACTCCTGCTGACTTGTTGTACACAATTTGTAAGTTGCTTTGAATGAAAGTGTCAGCTAAATGACCAAATGTATTTAAATATGTAACTCACAAAACATTCCATGGCCCCAAAATCATGTGGGGACCCCCCCTGGGGGTCCTGACCGACCCACAGATTGAGAACCACTGCTCTAGGTGATCTTTTCCCTCTTAGTGTATGTATTATTTATGTTAGTTTGTTTTTTCTTTTCTCCACCCCCATAATATTGTTCATTTTCTGCCTACAGTGAAACATGATAGCAGCTATCTGTTAGTTAAAGCTGTTAACAAAAAGTGCACTGACTTGTGTGCTGTTTGGGAACAGTTGACAATGTTTATGTAAAGCTTTTCATCAGCTCACCTGTATATGTGTTCTCAAGTTAGTGCTGGACGTGTGGGAAGTTGAGAGCAGCTTCGTTTTTGGCTGATGGTAGTGAGAGGATTGATTTACAGGCAGAATAATAGTACGATGGGCAAATATAATGGTCGTAATACAGTCCGATGGTCAAAACACAAAAACAGGCTCTCGTACAAAAAAAGGGATTGTTCAATATTCAGAGTAGTCAACCGGTCCAGGGTCAGTACACAAGGGTTCTCAGCCAGTCTAGGGTCCAGTACACAATGAACACCTTCTCGCCGTCACCTCTCCTCTCACTACAGTACCTATCACCTGTAAAACTCCGTACAACAACAATCTCTCACTACAATAACTCCAACCTCACCTCCACTCAACTCACATCTCTCTATCCTAGTGTATTTGTAGTGTGTGTGTCTGGGGTGTGTGCGTGTGACATGTGGGTGAACTCATGGTGCACAGGTGTGTTCTATCAGTACTAATCAAATCAAATCAAATTTATTTGTAAGGCCCGACAACACACGTTAATGTCCCCATGGGCCAGACACGTCTTCTTTAAACAAGTCAAGAAGAAACATAACAATAAGTCAAGAATAAAACAAGAACACCATAAGGTCCAACAAATTTAAAATAAATGCAAATAAATGAATGAATGCAAGCACTCCCAGACATACCCCATGCGAAGGTAAGGAAAAACTCACTAAAACCTAACAATAGGGAAAAATGCACCACAGGCAGTGTGGAGGAGAGAAACCTTAGAAGGGCCATTCAAGGGGGGATCTCCCTTCTTAGATGTCGGTGATAGTAGTGTTGCAGACTAACTGTAACTGAGGGGTACAATTCCCTGACTGTATTAATCAAGTATTGGTATCATTAAACCACTACCGTATTATGTACATTACTGGCCAATACCGTACACAGGTATATGATGAGAACTTCTCCACAATAACACGGTTTCCACACAAATACTCGTTTAGAATATTTATTACATCAAAAGAATATTAGATTACATTACTTAGATCAATTCGGATGCGCTTATAAGGCAAATAATGTGCGTAGGCAAGTCAATACTGAATATTAGGAATTATCTAGGGAATAATGGTAGGGGAGTTACTACCGGTTGTAAGCCAGCAGGGGGAGGCAATGCTCTATACAAAGTCAATGGTTCCACAGGGCTTCAGCAAGGCACCTGGAGACGGTATATTACTCCCTGCTCCGCGGGGAAAAGCAGCCGCTGTAATTCCAGTATGCAGCAGCACAGGTGGAAGCCGTGGAGTCTCTGCTCCAACAGAGACGGGCTCGAATGATGTCCTCACGGGCATGTGTAGATCCCACAGCAGTGGGTGTAGACGGTTCTCTGCTCCAGCAGCTTGGTGAAGAATGAAGAATAATAATAGTAATCCTGCCGGAAAGTGGCTCTGCAATCACCGGTGTAGGTATCCTCCGTGGTGCGCGGTGGTTCACAATTGAACTTGACGTTACTATCCTATTAGCACGCGGCAATAAGTGCTCTATGTAGACACACAATTACCCACTTCACGTGGTCTTTGACTCGTAATGAAGGTTTACTGATAAATAGCGAACGATACGTTGAACAAACGTAGTAGGATAAACACGACTCTATTTGGGGCAATACGAGCCCTGCTGTACCGCACGTTGCGTAGTGGGTAAGGCTTTACTTGGTAACTGAACTGAACAAGACTGAACTCCAACTCGAACTGAAAGGAACTGAAAGGGAAGTTCTGTATTCGCCGCGCCATATTTATATGTACGGTGGACAAGTAGTGCCGCTCTGCTTTCGGTAGCCGTATTCCTGCGCGGAGCTGAGGCTAGTAAGGGCATGTCTCGTCGGTAGCTTTCAAGTCGGCTCTAGGGGGTAAGTCACTGGCGCCTGGTGGCACGCCATCCAATAGGAGAATGAAATATTATGGGCTATAGTAACTACTAGGTTAAAGGGACATTCCGTGTATATGTACAAAGAATATACAAGGGATATCAAACGATATACAAATACTATTCAATATATATCAATCAATAAATACATATATTTGGTTTAATCTGACCCTTTGTAACAGCCGCCCCCTAATTAGTCCCACCTAATTAGCTAAGCAGAGACAGATTAACCGCACTGTCCACTACTCAATGTCCGTTGTGAGGGGTCGGGCAGTTCACAAGTCATGGGTCATGGTCGTCATTAAGCGAGTCGGGGAGCCTTGGCGACTCTATCAGCCTCGCCACGGGTCGGTTGTAGGTCCGCCCTTGGCCGAGCACTTCTGCCACTCTGACCTTTCCGTCGGCACCAGTGGTCACTTTGCTTACGCGGCCGGCCGGCCACGCAGCTCGGGGTGGTGACTGGTCTATGGTCATGACGACTGGACGGGATGAAGGGGGGCTTAGGAGGAAGCGGGCCTGAGACTGCTTTGATCTGTGCTTGGCTGTGCTTTCTCCTCCTCCGTCTGTTTCTCTTGTTTGCTCTGTACCCCATCTGAGGAGGGGCCGGTCCCGGCCGCCCCGTCAAGGAGTCGCTTGGGGTGCTGGGTTCGAGGTCAGCTACGTCTGGAGCGCAGCTGAGGGGGGTGGAGTTCCGAACTCCCTCTGGTGCCCACGGTTCTCTCACGGGCCTCTCGCTTAATGTCAATAGCCTCTGCTGTACGGGGGAGAGGCCGGTGTCGCTCGCCTCTGTGTGTAGGCAGCGTGTGGACGTGGGTTGACTGTCAAGTCCGTAGAGGGGGCCCTGGAGCGTCCATCCCAGTCGGGTCTGAACCGCGACTGGGCATCCTTTGGGTCCGACGTGGGCCGCCTCAATTGGGAGAATGAGGTCCGCGTGGTCGGAGCCGATGAGCAGGGTCGGTGTGGCGCCGTCGATAAGCGGTATAGGTAGTTGACGTAGGTGCACATACTTAGCCATCAGCTGTGGGATGGGGTAGGTGTACTGAGACAGGCCTATGTCGTGGCTGGTGAAGACGTTAGTTATACTATACTGCTTCTCGGGCTGGTCCACCGCTGCTATCTTGAAGGAGACCTTTTCACCCTTTATGGTCTTCTGGTCCCTTCTGATGGTGCGTATGGTCATTGTATCTTTGACACCTCGCAGGCCCAACTGGGCTGCTGCGGAAGCGAGGAGGAGAGTCTTTTCAGACCCATCGTCCAGGACGGCGTAAGTGTCCAGGACCTTGTCCTCGTAGCTCAGGAGCACTCTGACCACTTTGAGGAGCACACGGGGGGTCCCGCTATGCTGGTCAATGTGGAGCACTCCTGTGGGTGGTGACGTAGAATCTATATGGTGCGAGTCGCACCGTGGCTCCCAGTGTCTGCCGTAGCAGTCGGGACACCAGGGAGCGGTCTGGTGGAACTTTGGTGCTGGTGCCACCGCCTCGGCATGGTACATTACCGCGACGGGCCCACTCTGTTGTCCTGGCTGACGCCTGTTGATGTCATGCAGGACCTCCAAGTGGGTGCCACCGCACCTGCTGCACTTCTTTTTCAAGCGGCACTCAGCTGCTAGGTGGCTGCGCGCGCAGCGGAAGCAGCGGCGGTGGTCCTTGACCCACTGACTCACATCATCCGTGGTCAGCTTCTTGAAATCTTCGCACTGATACAGCCGATGTTCTCCCTCACAGTACTGGCACTCAATCTTCCACTGGTGCTCTTTCGTCGAGGGGGTGTGGTGGCTCTTGTGCTGCGGTACTGATTCGGCTTGGTGCATAACTGTCACCAACCGGCGGTTATCCGTTTGTCCCCGAGGTCCGAGTCTTGGGCTTGGTCCACTCCATACGAACGTGTCGAGTCGTAGGCTACTGACCTCCCTGGCGAGGAACTCAGATAGGTCTAGGAGGGATGCCTCTGGACCGTTGGGGTCGCGGTAGTCTCTCTGCCGCCTGAAGCGCTCTTGTCGGGCGGGAGGGAGCTTCTCTAATATCCTCTCTACGTTGGAGTTAGCGTACAGTTCGTAGATACCCTTTTCCTTTTGGGACCCCAGCATCCCTACCAGGGACTGTACCTTGATGGACAGGTCATCTAATGCTCTGTTGTCTCTGGCTGGGGGGAGACGGTCAATGTCTCTTATCTCCTGTATCACGTAGTCCCATACGCGTCCATACCGTTGGTCGAGTGCTGCTAGAGCCGCTGTGTATGGGGTAGTAGAGTTGGCATAGGCCAGCGCTATATTGTGCGCTCGGGGCACCTTGAGGTGCTTCAATAGGGTAGCATACTTGTGGCGTTCATCAGCTACATCAACCATCATTGTCTCTAAGCACATCCGTAGCTCCGTGTACTGTGCTCGGTTCTCATGGGTGAAGTCTGGAAACGTCGGTGTGCCAAGGTACGATGCCATGGATGACTGGCACATCGGTGAGCGTTGGGGAAGAGGCCTCCTAGGCGAGTCTCCCCGTGCGTGTCGTCTTGGGCTGGTACTTGGTGGGTACCGAAGGTCGGGTACCCAGGTGCTGTCCCTCGGGGCTGGCGGTGCGTCAAACTCACCCGTGAGTTGAGTCGGGGGTTTGTAGCGCAGGGCCTCGGGGCTGACTTCTGGGCTGTACTGGACCTCCTGGTCCAGAGTACGTTGCTGCTGGTCGGGGCTGTACTGGGCCTCCTGGGCCAGAGTACGTTGCTGCTGGTCGGCTTGACATTCCTCCTCTTCCTCCTCCTCTTCCTCTGCTAGGACCTGGAGTCTTCTGTTCAGTCTCTCGGCGTGGTCCGGTTCTTCCCGGTTGCTGGGTCTCGTATGGACCGGCTGGGGAGGGGGTTCGGAGACGTGGACAGGATCCTCCTGTTGGCGGGGTCCCGGGTCGCTTCGTCGGGTAGGGGAATGTGTCCTAGACCCATGTCTTGACGATCTCTGAGAGCTCCGTGTGGAGTGAGGGGGTGTCGCCATGGCAACCAGTTTGTCCATCAGCTCCGCCTGCAGCCGGTCGCGCTCTGCCTCGCGCTGGGCATGGGCTGCGTCGCGCGCTGCTTCGCGCTGGGCATTGGCGACGTCGCGCTGCGCATTGGCGCTGGCCTGGGCAGCGTCGCGCTGTGCGTTGGCGGCGTCGCGCTGGGCATGTGCGACGTCGCGCTGTGCATTGACGGCGGCGTGCTGTGCATCGGCGCGGCTTCTCTCAATGTTCTCTTCTGTCTGGAGGCGTCTGGTCTCCAGTCTTATGCGGTCATCTTCACTCCTTTGTTGCGCCTGGAAGCGTTCTCGCTCGCCTGCAAAATGTTCGCGCTCGCGCGTCTGTTGCGCTTGAAGTCGATCGCGTTCGGTGGAGGCTGCCAGGGTGGCGATGAGTGCTTGCGCCAGCATCTTGTCCGCCGCGCTGGGGGAAGACGCCGTTCGGGGCGATCGGCTCCCGGCAGTACTTGTTGGAGACCCGTTCTCCTGTTGCGTACCGAGGAGATCCATCTCCTGGGTGCGCGTCTCTTCTTGTGGTGGGTCGGGTTCCATCCCGGGAGGGCTTTCTTTATCCTGGAGCGATCCGGGGACTACCTCGTCGGCGTTGTCGGGGGATAAAGTCGTGTCAGTTCCCTCCTGGTCCCCACCGTGAGCTTGGTCAGTTACATTAGAACCCACTAGGGCCTCTGTTGGCGGGGTAGCCTGGTTGGTAGGGTCGGACATAATTTTACTATCCGCTTTAGTTATTTTATCCGTATCTGATTTCCCTTTAAAGCTAGGTATTGGACTGACAGCGTATGCCTCTAGATAGGGAGGTGGCTGCCGTCTGCGCTGCGGGCGATCTAGCTTAGGAGAACCGTTTGTGGAGTGTTCGTCATCGGCCATGTCAATATTAATATTATATTAATATTACGCTAATTATTATCCGGCTCGAAGGACCAATTGTAACTGAGGGGTACAATTCCCTGACTGTATTAATCAAGTATTGGTATCATTAAACCACTACCGTATTATGTACATTACTGGCCAATACCGTACACAGGTATATGATGAGAACTTCTCCACAATAACACGGTTTCCACACAAATACTCGTTTAGAATATTTATTACATCAAAAGAATATTAGATTACATTACTTAGATCAATTCGGATGCGCTTATAAGGCAAAGAATGTGCGTAGGCAAGTCAATACTGAATATTAGGAATTATCTAGGGAATAATGGTAGGGGAGTTACTACCGGTTGTAAGCCAGCAGGGGGAGGCAATGCTCTATACAAAGTCAATGGTTCCACAGGGCTTCAGCAAGGCACCTGGAGATGGTATATTACTCCCTGCTCTGCGGGGAAAAGCAGCCGCTGTAATTCCAGTATGCAGCAGCACAGGTGGAAGCCGTGGAGTCTCTGCTCCAACTGAGACGGGCTCGAATGATGTCCTCACGGGCATGTGTAGATCCCACAGCAGTGGGTGTAGACGGTTCTCTGCTCCAGCAGCTTGGTGAAGAATGAAGAATAATAATAGTAATCCTGCCGGAAAGTGGCTCTGCAATCACCGGTGTAGGTATCCTCCGTGGTGCGCGGTGGTTCACAATTGAACTTGACGTTACTATCCTATTAGCACGCGGCAATAAGTGCTCTATGTAGACACACAATTACCCACTTCACGTGGTCTTTGACTCGTAATGAAGGTTTACTGATAAATAGCGAACGATACGTTGAACAAACGTAGTAGGATAAACACGACTCTATTTGGGGCAATACGAGCCCTGCTGTACCGCACGTTGCGTAGTGGGTAAGGCTTTACTTGGTAACTGAACTGAACAAGACTGAACTCCAACTCGAACTGAAAGGAACTGAAAGGGAAGTTCTGTATTCGCCGCGCCATATTTATATGTACGGTGGACAAGTAGTGCCGCTCTGCTTTCGGTAGCCGTATTCCTGCGCGGAGCTGAGGCTAGTAAGGGCATGTCTCGTCGGTAGCTTTCAAGTCGGCTCTAGGGGGTAAGTCACTGGCGCCTGGTGGCACGCCATCCAATAGGAGAATGAAATATTATGGGCTATAGTAACTACTAGGTTAAAGGGACATTCCGTGTATATGTACAAAGAATATACAAGGGATATCAAACGATATACAAATACTATTCAATATATATCAATCAATAAATACATATATTCGGTTTAATCTGACCCTTTGTAACACTAACAGTTGGTAAGCATGCACTCATGTGCGTAGTGAAACACAGATGAGTGCATGCAATAGCAACTGAACATTTTGAAAGATTAAAGATAGAGCTGATAGCGAATCTATTTGAGGCACAGGGGCGGCGCAAAGAGGTTCGCGTCCTCCCCGTCTTAATCACGGGACGTTCAACACTCCGGTCATCGCTCCGAGACAGCCGGAGACAGGGAGATAGGGGGCGGCGCAGAGAGGGTCGCAACCTCCCGGCCTTCATCACGGGACGTCCGACACTCCGGTCAGCACTCCGGGACAGCAACTCACAGGGAGACAGGGAGACGGGACAGGCGTTAGACAGCTCGCGTGATTGTAGTGGGCGGACATAGCAATAGATACAAGTGGTAAGCATATGTGAATAGAGTAGATATATGAAGTAAGCATTATGTGAATAGAATAGAAGTACTTAACCCAGCAATGAAACCACGTTGACAGACCACAGACCATGTTGACAGACCATGGACAGAAGACGGTAAGGAGCTGATCCGTGGCCTCGGTGGTGCATGTAGAGCAGTCTCTGCAATCTTGGCGAAGATCCCGAGACATTCATCACCTTGGTCAGCACTACGAGACAGCAGGCACTCAGAGAGATGGGGGGGGGCGGGAGGCGGGGGGGGGGCAGGGGTTAGAGAGTTCCCATGTTTGTAGTGCTGCGGAAAAGCAGATATGGGAGAAAATAGACATCCTAACTAAACTAGACAGATTAATCTAAAGGTCAGTCCCCGACCAGGTGAGATCAGGGTAGGTTGAAGGAGAGAGAGAAAAGATGGGTCTTAAGCAGGGATTTAAAAGCTTCGACAGAGCAGGCGCCCCTGACGACGGCAGGTAATTTGTTCCACAGGTAGGGAGCGTGGTAGACAAAGGCTCTGTGGCCGGCGGATTTCTTTTTAACCCTAGGAATCGTTAGAAGCCCCGCATTTTGTGAGCCCCGCATTTTTTTTAATCAGCTACCTAATTGTTTCCACTCCTTCCGTGACAGTAATATATCCAGTCCTTCACATATCCATGAGAGGGGGGTTGATATCTGCCACAATACTCACGGCTTAGAACGCTCTCGACCAATCACAATGCATGGTCGAACCTACCTGTTGTATATAAGTATATATATATATATATATATATATATATATATATATATATATATATATATATATATATATATATATGTGTGTGTGTGTAATGGATGGTATCGTGAAGCGCAGTCAAGAAGGGCTGGGGTGAGTAGCGGTGCTATGGGTTAAACTCACTCTCACATCCTCAAAAGACGCATAGACCCATTACTTAGGAGTGAATTCACCTCTTGGTATAGCGGTCTGTGTTGCTCCCCGCGGTGAGGGAGACCGGGGCTCAACTCCCACTCGGGGCATCGAAGTTTGAGGTGGCGTTGTCACAACCGTTGCATATACATATATATGTATGTGGGAGTGTGTACAAGCCTTCAACTTGTTAACACATATACACACATAGCCTTCAACTTGTACACACATATGCACACATATCCTTCAACTTGTACACACATATGCACACATATCCTTCAACTTGTACACACATATACACACATATCCTTCAACTTGTACACACATATACACACATAGCCTTCAACTTGTACACACATATGCACACATATCCTTCAACTTGTACACACATATGCACACATATCCTTCAACTTGTACACACATATACACACATATCCTTCAACTTGTACACACATATACACACATAGCCTTCAACTTGTACACACATATGCACACATATCCTTCAACTTGTACACACATATACACACATATCATTCAACTTGTACACACATATACACACATAGCCTTCAACTTGTACACACATATACACACATAGCCTTCAACTTGTACACACATATACACACATAGCCTTCAACTTGTACACATATACACACATATCCTTCTATCTATGTCATTCCCTTATAGTCTGTACATCATATCTATAACTCATATTATGTATGTCAATGGTCCACCTGTTTTATCTACTATCGTGTATGAATACTTTGTTAGAGAACTAGGCTATAGCTGCATTGCTGTAAGCCAGGTCTCTCCATGTTGCAACGTGTAAATCTGTCAGTAAACTCTATTTTTAATCAGCAATTATGTTGTCCACCTCAGTGGATAATCTGCTCAAAGTATTCCACATCAAATGATTACAGTGTAAAATAAAAATATGTAAAAGACTCTATAGCATTATGACTCACTGCTGAATGGATAACTGAGGCCTTTGTTTATTGTACTTACCAGAGCCTGGCTGCTGGGGTGGAAGTACATGTTCCAGATCTGAGTCCTGGATCAATATATATATATATATATATATATATATATATATATATATATATATATATATATATATATATATATATATATTGTAATAAACACTACATTGAAGATTGTATTAGTGAATGGTAAATGGTTTTATCCAAAGTGCTTTACAATTTGTTCCTCACATTTTACCCATCCACTCACACATTCACACACCGACTAATGTCCCAATGATTCGCTGGACAAGTCTTCTTTAAACAGGTCAAGAAGAAACATCACAATAAATCAAAAACAAAAAAAAAACATCACCATTATGAAACAAAGCGGGGCTCGTAACTCACTTTTGATGCTCCAAGGTGTTTTAATTGTGACAAAAAAATATAGCAGATACATACAACGTTTCGACCCTTCCGGTCTTTTTCAAGTATGAACACAACAGAAAATTGCATCTTTTTTTATACAGGAAATTAAATGAATAAATTAGCTATCAGACCCACCTGGTGATCAGGGGCGGTACCAAGACTTGCATGGTTTTCTTATACATTTTAGACATGATTTAGTAACAATTTATCTTTTACATTTGACATTTTTTAGAAAAAGATTTTTTAGAGAAATATATATATATATATATATATATATATATATATATATATATATATATATATATATATATATATATATATATATATATATATATATATATATATATATATTGAACACAGTATTAGACATGATTTATTGCATCTCTAGATAGGCAGCAGTGTGTGAAGTACTTTCTGTCTGGTACCCAACCCCACCCATCACCCACTGTAGCCCCCTATTCAGAGGTTGCCGGTAAACCACCCAGCTTAAATCATTGTGTTTGAGGATGAAAATCCCTACATCTTAGTCTTGTTTTCTCAGAGGGTGTGTCGCAGCATCTTGTAGCACCAGAGTGTTTAGGTGACGGGTTTATCCATCAGAGAATTGAAGACACACCTCCCTCTCAGACAGCGTCCCCTGGACATGCCAGGTAGTCAATAGTCTCCCTGCAGCTGACACAGTATTTCACCGCGTGGCCGTTAGTGAAGCAGCAAGCTGTCGGGGTATTGTAGCGTCGGGCCCATTACTTAGTTCATTATATACAAATTATATCCTCACTCTCATTCTAGCCCTGCCCTCTCTATTGTGCGAGGTCATTTGGCATCCCCGGAGGACCATTAAACTGGGACAATTATATTCTAGTAACTCATCTGGGGCTGGAGGGTGATGGGGGAGGGGGGGGGGGCATGGGGTGGGGGTGGGGAGCCCCCCAGGGAGAAGGGCTCTGCGTGACATTTAGAGAGCCAGGGGTAACGTCACGGCCGCCACGTGGGCTTCATGCAACAATCACTGTGGTTACATGGAAACCGCTATTGGGTTTTCTGTTCAAAGCAGAGTTGTGTAAATATTGGAGTGGGCTACCTGTTTTCTGACACCATGTCATATCATCTAACATGATGTTGTGAGTAATTATGTCCCTCTTCTTTTACCAGTATCGTTAGCATGCATGTAGTACATTAATACATAATGGCAGCCCTGCCGTTTTGTGCGGGGGGTGATTGGCCTTTGCAAGTGGCACATTGCCAGCATTTGGTCTTGTCTGATTAGCTATTTACACAGAGCTGACAGGCTCTTTCCCTTTGAATGGATTTCCACCCAGTTGAGTTTGATTGGGTTACAGTTCATACGAGATTGTTGTCGGCTAATTCACCCTACCCTAGCTCCAAGTCCCCAAGTCACCCTACCCTAGCTCCAAGTCCCCAAGTCACCCTACCCTAGCTCCAAGTCCCCAAGTCACCCTACCCTAGCTCCAAGTCCCCAAGTCACCCTACCCTAGCTCCAAGTCCCCAAGTCACCCTACCTTAGCTCCAAGTCCCCAAGTCACCCTACCTTAGCTCCAAGTCCCCAAGTCACCCTACCTTAGCTCCAAGTCCCCAAGTCACCCTACCCTAGCTCCAAGTCCCCAAGTCACCCTACCTTAGCTCCAAGTCCCCAAGTCACCCTACCCTAGCTCCAAGTCCCCAAGTCACCCTACCCTAGCTCCAAGTCCCCAAGTCACCCTACCTTAGCTCCAAGTCCCCAAGTCACCCTACCTTAGCTCCAAGTCCCCAAGTCACCCTACCCTAGCTCCAAGTCCCCAAGTCACCCTACCTTAGCTCCAAGTCCCCAAGTCACCCTACCCTAGCTCCAAGTCCCCAAGTCACCCTACCTTAGCTCCAAGTCCCCAAGTCACCCTACCCTAGCTCCAAGTCCCCAAGTCCCCCTACCCTAGCTCCAAGTCCCCCTACCCTAGCTCCAAGTCCCCCTACCCTAGCACCAAGTCCCCCTACCCTAGCTCCAAGTCACCCTACCTTAGCTCCAAGTCCCCAAGTCCCCCTACCCTAGCTCCAAGTCACCTACCCTAGCTCCAAGTCACCCTACCCTAGCTCCAAGTCCCCCTACCCTAGCTCCAAGTCACCTACCCTAGCTCCAAGTCCCCCTACCCTAGCTCCAAGTCCCCCTACCCTAGCTCCAAGTCCCCCTACCCTAGCACCAAGTCACCCTACCCTAGCTCCAAGTCACCCTACCCTAGCACCAAGTCACCTACCCTAGCTCCAAGTCCCTCTGTCCTAACCCCAAGTCCCCCTACCCTAGCTCCAGGTCCCTCTGAACCCAAGTCACCTACCCTAGCTCCAGGTCCCTCTGTCCTAACCCCAAGTCACCTACCCTAGCTCCAGGTCCCTCTGTCCTAACCCCAAGTCACCTACCCTAGCTCAAGGTCCCTGTGTCCTAACCCCAAGTCCCCCTACCCTAGCTCCAGGTCCCTCTCCTCCTCGTCCTAACTCCGTCTGCCCGCTCCTACCAGCCGCGGGTGTATTGATCAGCATTGATCGCTCTCTCTGACAGTCTGGGTGTGAGGTGTGTGAAATACAGCCAGTGACGGGGAGATAAGTCATGCAGACAGTGTCCTAATTAGCCCGCTGCCGCGCTGAGTGTGCGTTTCTCTGTTGGCCGGTAAATAATGTGACATACAGTGTAAAGAGTATTGTAACATCAGCTCCTGTTGAGAATATTAAGGCAACACATTGTATCAGCTTTTTTTTTTTTTTTAAAGTAAACTCAATAGGATGTGTTGTGCAAGCAATATATTATTTAGTCTCTTGTCTGGTCAATGTGTTACACACGCTATACTGGCGTCTTGCCTTTCTGGCACGATGGGATGCAATGCAACTGGT
>NC_140181.1:19521673-19539173 GCF_963971535.1 Notolepis coatsorum
CACACACACACACACACACACACACACACACACACACACACACACTCGCTCTCACACACACCTTTCCTTGGAGGTAAACTAGGTGTGGTTTATAGGGCCATGGAGAAGATAACATCAGCTTGATCTAAAATGTGTTTCCCCTCCTCTCTTATTTATCCTCTCCTCTGTGAAGGTTATACAACACGGGGTAGAATTATCTTGACCTGGGGTCCGACTCCTCGAATACACTGAGAGAGAACCATTACGCCAGAATCAGGTGGTATAAATCAAGAGGCTGGTTCACAGATGGACTCTCCCATAACGGCATCGGAGAGAAATACAGTATAGGACTGCGACAACAAAAGCAGGCTGGAGAAATAAACGTATTGAAGAAAGAGATGATGCTGCTAAATGAGACATAACACATCTTTAATGAGACATAACACACTTTAATGAGACACAACACCACTTTAATGAGACATAACACCACTTTAATGAGACATAACACACTTTAATGAGACACAACACCACTTTAATGAGACATGACACCACTTTAATGAGACATAACACACTTTAATGAGACACAACACCACTTTAATGAGACATAACACACTTTAATGAGACATAACACATCTTTAATGAGACATAACACACTTTAATGAGACACAACACCACTTCAATGAGACATAACACCACTTTAATGAGACACACCACCACTTTAATGAGACATAACACCACTTTAATGAGACACAACACCACTTCAATGAGACACACCACCACTTTAATGAGACATAACACCACTTTAATGAGACACAACACCACTTCAATGAGACACACCACCACTTTAATGAGACATAACACCACTTCAATGAGACACACCACCACTTTAATGAGACACAACACCACTTTAATGAGACACAACACCACTTTAATGAGACATAACACCACTTTAATGAGACATAACACCACTTCAATGAGACACACCACCACTTTAATGAGACACAACACCACTTCAATGAGACGTAACACCACTTTAATGAGACACAACAACACTTTAATGAGACATAACATCACTTTAATGAGACACAACACCACTTTATTCTGAGCTGCTAAATGATACATTCCACCACTTTAATGAGACATACCACCACTTTAATGAGACATAACACCACTTTATTCTCTTAACTGCTAAATGAGACACAGCACCACTTTATTCTCTGAGCTGCTAAATGAGACACAACACCACTTTATTCTCTGAGCTGCTAAATGAGACACAACACCACTTTATTCTCTGAGCTGCTAAATGAGAGATAACACCACTTTAATGAGACATAACACCACTTTATTTTCTGAGCTGCTAAATGAGAAACACAACACCACTTTATTATCTGAGCTGCTAAATGAGACACAACACCACTTTAATGAGACATAACACCACTTTATTCTCTGAGCTACTAAATGAGAGATAACACCACTTTAATGAGACATAACACCACTTTATTCTCTTAACTGCTAAATGAGACATAACACCACTTTATTCTCTGAGCTGCTAAATGAGACACAACACCACTTTATTCTCTGAGCTGCTAAATGAGACACAACACCACTTTATTATCTGAGCTGCTAAATGAGACACAACACCACTTTAACCTCTTCCACCCGTGCGGTCTGGTACCAGACCGCAAATAACATCACATAGTAACTCAGTCTCTCTAGACTGTCTGACATAATTATCGTTTATTTTTTCAAACGTATTCAAGAGTAAACATCCTAACCATGTCACAACAGCAGTCATAGTGTATATTTTCAGCAATATGTTTGTTTACCAATAGGTTAAAGTGTTATTAGTGAGATTTTAGTTTTTGAAATGTGTTGTTTTGATTGCGGGGATGCGCCATTTGGAATTTGCAAACTTCGCTGAATGATGACGATTGTAGTTATTATGAGAAGAGGACATCCAGAGTTCTCAATGAGAGGCGGAATTTTTTTAAACTACACTTCCCAAAGGCTTCTAGCTGCCGTCAAGCAAATGACTAGTGTATGCATTTGTTTTCTCTTATTACTTAGGATTATATACCACAAAACAGAACGTTATTTGGCACAGTTTGTCTCCCCTATTTTGAACATTTAGCAACCATCCAATTTGAAATCCGTTTACAAATGGCGGAGCTGTCGCAAGAATAAAAAACCGACTGTACATACAGTAGATTTCATTCTCTGTTCTTCATACACTTCTCCTATCTTCGATACACATTTGTGATTCACCTAATTCCTAATCGTTTCTTAACGTCCCTGTTGATACAGAATGACCTTGTGTCTTTCACTGACAGGGTTCTATGTAAACCCAATTGAAACATGATATAATGCCATTACCATGACGTCGCAGTAATTAAGCCGTCCAGTGGTCCATTCGATATGCCACAATCAATACAGCTGATCAGATTTCAATCGGCTGCTTCTCGCTCCGCTGTCATCTATTCCTGGTATCTGTCGCCTCCGTCAAACAAGGACTATTGAGCGGGAGGTGGAGGAGGTGGGGGAGGTGGTGTTTCAAGTTTCAACGCAGGCTGTAATGTCAAAGGACACGCTGCTTGTCCTTTGGCCATTTTGGAGCAGACATTTTGGAGCAGCCATTTTGGAGCAGACTGTTAACAGAGTCAGCTGTGGAGCGACAATAATAGGTTCATGACGACAAGGTTTCTCTCTTTAGCTTTAGGCGTGGTTTATTATTCACATTGCACCCAACAGTACACGAGACCTTCTCCTTATGAGAGGCGACAGAGGAAGAGACATAGGGGGAGGTAACATCTCCTTTTATACCTCTTACCTGGCGTCAGCTTCAATAGCTACGCCTATAGCGCCCTCTTGTGGAAATAGTTAAGCAGTTACATGCAATCATACATAACACATAACTTCAACACTCCCACTTATGACTGTCGTGTATACTGTACAACTTTTTCAAAAACATCTTTCAAATAAAATAATACAGTTCAGAACATCAAAAGGAATATGACAGTCAATATTACATAACAGGCAATATTTAAACACCAAACATGACTTCTGCAAATCTTCTCAGTTTCAGTTTGGAGACAGGCTTTGTCATAGCGTGTGCTACGATGTCGTCTGTAAGACAATAAACATAGACAAGTGTCATCCTTTCTTCCCTGATGACAGATCTGATGAAGTGATATTTTATATCCACATGTTTACACCTCTGTCGGCACACAGGGTTTCTAGCAATTGCAATGGTTCCCTGGTTGTCTTAATAAACAACAGTTTTCTTATATACATAGGTATCCATTCCTTCGAGCAGTTGTTCAAGATAAATACATTCCTGTATTGTCATAGCTAGAGCCATGTATTCGGCTTCACAAGTTGACAGTGCCACTGTGGGCTGTTTCTTTGTTTTCCACGAAACCAGTGAGCTGTTTGTGTTCAAACTCACACAATACCCTGTGGTACTTCTTCTGTCTGTGGTGTCTGCCGCTCAATCTGCATCACTGTAGGCTTTAAGCCCTAAGCCCTCGCTGCTCTTTCTGAAACAAAGCTGTTTATCTGCTGTACCTTTGAGATAACGAAAAACATGTTTTGCTGTAATCCAGTGCTCCTCTGTGGGGTCAGCAAAATGCTGTGACAATTTACTCACTAGAAAACATGAGTCAGGTCAGGGCGAGTACATGTTGTCAAATAAATGAGGCTACCTACAGCTTCTCTGTACATTTTTTACATCTGTCAATTTCTGAGCATCCTCTTAGTACATGCATGCATGCATGTGATACATAGTGTTATATTTTAACCGTCTAAACGGTTAACCCTCTAAAGATACATAGTGTTATATTTTAACCCTCTAAAGGGTTAACCCTCTAAAGGTGCATAGTGTTATATTTTAACCCTCTAAAGATACATAGTGTTATATTTTAACCCTCTAAAGATAAATAGTGTTATATTGTAACCCTAGTCTAAAGGTACATAATGTTATATTTTAACCCTCTAAAGATACATAGTGTTATATTTAACCCTCTAAAGATACACAGTGTTATATTGTAACCCTCTAAAGGTACATAGTGTTATATTTTAACCCTCTAAAGATACATAGTGTTATATTTAACCCTCTAAAGGGTTAACCCTCTAAAGCAACATAGACAAAGGTTCGCCTGGACATAGTGTTATAGCAGTTACACTCCATGTGCAACTAGCTTCAGCCACTACTAACTCAGACCCAGTACAACCAGCTTAAACCAGTACTACTAACACAGACCCAGTACAACCAGTTTAAACCAGTACTAATACAGACCCAGTACAACCAGCTTCAGCCAGTACTACTAACACAGACCCAGTACAACCAGTTCCAGTATAACCAGTTTAAACCAGTACTACTAACACAGACCCAGTACAACCAGCTTAAACCAGTACTAACACAGACCCAGTACAACCAGTTTAAACCAGTACTACTAACACAGACCCAGTACAACCAGTTTAAACCAGTACTACTAACACAGACTCAGTACAACCAGTTTAAACCAGTACTACTAACACAGACCCAGTACAACCAGCTTAAACCAGTACTACTAACACAGACCCAGTACAACCAGTTTAAACCAGTACTAATACAGACCCAGTACAACCAGCTTAAACCAGTACTACTAACACAGACCCGATACAACCAGCTTAAACCAGTACTACTAACACAGACCCAGTACAACCAGCTTAAACCAGTACTACTAACACAGACCCAGTAGTGATAAGAGTGAACAGAAGTGTGTAGTCAAGGCCGTCTTGGCTGTTGGATCTACAGATATAAATGTAAGTCATAAACTAGCCAACAAACAGTGAACCTTGCGTTTCACTGCCTGTAATATTCTATTTTACTGTCCTCTCAGGTACGATGTCTGTTCAAATTAACCGACTCCCTTTGGCAATGACTCCACGGGGCTGCATCCCTATTCAAGGCCAATTCCAATATTATTTCATGTCCGTGGCATTTTTCATCTTTCATTTTTCATCTGCTCTCCCTCCAATAACTTCCATCTTAGGCTTTATGACTTTGCTCTTCCTCTCTCTCTCCATTCATCTCTCTGTCTGTCTATATATTCTCACTCTCTCTCACTTGCATACATATACACTTCGTCTCTCTATCAATCTCTCTTTCTCTCAATCCTCTCTCTCTCAACCTTTTCTCTATCTCTCCTTCGCTGTCCCCTGCGCGTGAACACTTAAGGTAACTAACTTGCGTTCAGCGTTTCTCAGATTTTTCTCTGATTGGCCATTCATTAAAAAAATATACCGTTAACTGTAGGGATGTCCGATATTATCGGCCGACCGATATTATCGGCCGATATCGGCAGTAAAATGTGATATCGGAAAATATCGGTATTGGTTTAAAAAAGAAAAAAAACAGTAACAATATTTGTTATATATATATCCAGTGAAATTATTAATTACCTGAAATTATTCCGTTTTTTGGGGGGGGAAACCCTGCATATATCGGTATCGGTTGATATCGGTTGATATCGGTATCGGAAATTAAGAGTTGGACAATATCGGAATATCGGTATCGGTAAAAAAGCCAATATCGAGCATCCCTAGTTAACTGGAATATGTTGTGCCTTTACACATATGTTGGATTATGTAATTGGTTTGTCATGCAGTCACTGTGTGTTGTTGCACAACATATTCCAGTTAACGGTATATTTTTTGAATGATTCGTTACGGCGTAGTCAATACTTCCATGCGTATAAATTGAGGAAGGCGAGAACACACAGGGACCTCTGCCGCTCTGCCGCGCGCTGCAACACACAGAGCGGCAGGCGTGGATAAGGGGGCGTGCTAGCGCGCGGTCACGTGGGCGTCATGGCCAATCAGAGAAACGCTGAACGCAAGTTAGTTACCTTAAGTGGTCACGTGTCCCCTGCACGCTGTGCCATCCTTTTATCCTCCCTCTTCCTTCTCTCCATCCCCTCTTATCTTCCCTCCTCCCTCTCTCCATCCTCTCTTCTCTTCCCTCCTCCTTCCATCCTCTCTTCTCTCCCTCATCATTCTTTATTTCTCCATACCCTCTCTTATATCCCTCCTCCTTCCACCATCCCTTCCTTTCCTCTCTTCTCTCTTATCTTATCTCCTCCTTCCATCCTCTCTCATCTCTCTCCTCCCTTCTCTCTATCCATCCTGCTCTCTCTCCATCCTCTATCCGCTCTCTCATCTCTTCTCTCCCTCCTCCTTCCATCCTCTCTCATCTCTCTCCTCCCTTCTCTCTATCCATCCTGCTCTCTCTCTATCCTCTATCTCCTCTATTCTCTCCCTCCTCCTTCCATATTACCTTCTCTCTATCATCCTTATATCTCCATCATCTCTCCTCTATCTCCTCTCTTCTCTCCCTCCTCCTTCCATCCTCTATCCTCTCTCTCCTCCCTTCTCTCTCTCCATCCTCTCTCCTCTCTCTCCTCCCTTCTCTCTCTCCTCCCTTCTCTCTATCCACCATATTTCCTCTCTCTCATCCCTCCGCTCTCTCATCTCTTCTCTCCACCCTCCTTCCATACCCCTTCTCTATATCATCCACTCTCTCTATCCATCCTTCTATCTCTCCATCACCTCTCCTATCTAGCCTCTCGTCTTTCCATCCTCATTCCACCCCCCTTCTATCTCTCTACATCATCTCTCTCTCCAGCATCTCTCCTCTCCATCCTCTCTCCTATCTCTCTTCTCTTCTATCTCTCCTCTCTTCTCCCCCTCCTCCTTCCATCCTCCTCCTCCCATCCTCCATTATCTCTATCCTCCCTTCTCTCCTCTCCATCCTCTCTCCTCTCTCTCCCATCTTCTCTCTCTCTCCTCTCTTCTCCCCCCCCTCCTTCCATCCTCCCTTCTCTCTATCATCCCCTCTCTATATCCATCCTTCTCTCTCTCATTCACCTCTCCTCTCCACCCTCTCTCCTCTCTCTCCCATCTTCTCTCTTTCCTCTCTTCTCCCCCTCCTCCTTCCATCCTCCCTTCTCTCTATCCTCCCCTCTCTATATCCATCCTTCTCTCTCTCATTCACCTCTCCTCTCCATCCTTTCTCATCTCTCTCCCATCTTCTCTCTCTCCTCTCTTCTCCCCCTCCTCCTTCAGTCCTCCCTTCTCTCTATCCTCCCCTCTCTATATCCATCCTTCTCTCTCTCATTCACCTCTCCTCTCCACCCTCTCTTCTCTGCCGCGCCGGCCTTCAGTGTTTCATGTACAGCTGCTTGCTGAGGGAGGCTGGATAATGAAGGTGGTTTTATAAAGTATGTGAAGTGGCCCGCAGGCCGCCGGCTCGCCTGTGTGTACCGCCGTCTCTCAGAGAGATTGGAAATAAGGAAGAGGATGGAGATGGGGGCCGCAGAGATGAAATATAGAGGGGGGTGATGGAGGGAGGGCTGTGGCTATATGAGTAGCTGGGTTATGTCAGCCTCCTTCAGCACGTGGAAAATATATTGCAGCCTTGGTACTGTATGAAAAAGGAGAGCGAGCGAGAGAAGCGCGTGAGACGTATGTGGACAGATACATAACAAAATTAAGGAGAGAATAAGCCAAACCCCGGGAATTCATTCTTGAATGTCTGACGTGTCTAAACCCAAGATCTAACCTGACACTGGGATCTAAACCCAAGATCTGACCTGACACTGGGTTCTAAACCCAATATCTGACCTGCCACTGGGTTCTAAACCCAAGATCTAACCTGACACTGGGTTCTAAATCCAAGATCTAACCTGACACTGGGATCTAAACCCAAGATCTGACCTGACACTGGGTTCTAAACCCAAGATCTAACCTGACACTGGGTTCTAAACCCAAGATCTGACCTGCCACTGGGTTCTAAACCCAAGATCTGACCTGCCACTGGGTTCTAAACCCAAGATCTAACCTGCCACTGGGTTCTAAACCCAAGATCTGACCTGACACTGGGTTCTAAACCCAAGATCTGACCTGACACTGGGTTCTAAACCCAAGATCTGACCTGCCACTGGGTTCTAAACCCAAGATCTGACCTGACACTGGGTTCTAAACCCAAGATCTGACCTGACACTGGGTTCTAAACCCAAGATCTGACCTGACACTGGGTTCTAAACCCAAGATCTGACCTGACACTGGGTTCTAAACCCAAGATCTGACCTGACACTGGGCTCTAAACCCAAGATATAACCTGACACTGGGTTCTAAACCCAAGATCTAACCTGACACTGGGTTCTAAACCCAAGATCTGACCTGCCACTGGGTTCTAAACCCAAGATATAACCTGACACTGGGTTCTAAACCCAAGATCTGACCTGCCACTGGGTTCTAAACCCAAGATATAACCTGACACTGGTGTGACAAGTGGTTTGACGGGAAGTGAAGAATACATTGCCTCGGTTTGGGGAAAGTATCTGTTCTTAGCAGTAAATAAACTGAAGCGAGAACACAGGAGACACAGGACAGAGGCTGGAGAACACAGAGACTAGAGGACACAGAGAACAGAGAGACATGAGAACACAGAGGCAGTATAACACAGATAACACAGAGACAGTAGAACACATATACTAGAGAACACAGAGAACACAGAGGCAGGATAACACATTATACTAGAGAACACAGAGAACACAGAGACAGTAGAACACATATACTAGAGAACACAGAGAACACAGAGGCAGGATAACACATTATACTAGAGAACACAGAGAACACAGAGGCAGGATAACACATTATACTAGAGAACACATTATACTAGAGAACACAGAGAACACAGAGGCAGGAGAACACAGAGAACACAGAGGCAGGAGAACACAGAGGCAGGAGAACACAGAGAACACAGAGGCAGGAGAACACAGAGGCAGGAGAACACAGAGAACACAGAGGCAGGAGAACACAGAGGCAGGAGAACACAGAGAACACAGAGGCAGGAGAACACAGAGGCAGGAGAACACAGAGAACACAGAGAACACAGAGACAGGAGAACACAGAGAACACAGAGACAGGAGAACACAGAGAACACAGAGGCAGGAGAACACAGAGAACACAGAGAACACAGAGAACACAGAGACTAGATAACACAGAGAACACAGAGAACACAGAGACTAGATAACACAGAGAACACAGAGAACACAGAGACTAGATAACACAGAGAACACAGAGAACACAGAGACTAGAGAACACAGAGACTAGAGAACACAGAGAACAGAGAGAACACAGAGACTAGAGAACACAGAGACTAGAGAACACAGAGACTAGAGAACACAGAGACTAGAGAACACAGAGAACACAGAGACTAGAGAACACAGAGAACACAGAGACTAGAGAACACAGAGGCATCACACACTCAAAGCATCAATATAGAATCAAGAATCAATAATCAAGAGGTTTATTTGTCACATACATACCAGGGCATACAGTGAAATGCGGGTGGTCATGCCTGCATCGATTGTGCAAAATACAATAATACAAATAGTAGGGATGTCCGATATTATCGGCCTACCGATATTGGCATAAAAATGTGATATCGGAAAACATCGGTATCGGTTTAATTTTTTTATTTTATTTTTTACATTTATTTAACCTTTATTTACCCAGGCAAGCAAGTAAGAACAAATTATTATTTTATTTATTGTCAAAGTATGCATAATGTTGTGTTAATTACACGACAAGAGATATGTAATGTTAATTACCTGAAATTATTCTGTTTTTTGGGGGGGGGGGGGGGGGGGGACCCTGCATATATCGGTATCAGTTGATATCGCTATCGGAAATTAAGAGTTGGACAATATCGGTATATCGGTATCGGTAAAAAAGCCAATTTTGAGCATCCCTAAAAAAAAGGCTTAGAAAATAAAGAAATAGGTAAGACAAGATATGCATGATAAAAAAATACATGCTAAGTTCCTGAGAAACTGGTTCCTATGTACACTACTATACAATATACAATTTACAATGTTACCTCTTAATGTATCTAAACTATTAAGTACCTCCTTCCTTTAAAAGTGACTTCCATTATTTAAAAAGACATTTAAAGTGATTGTGATAGAAAAGCTGCTGCTGCTGCTGCTGTCTATAATACTTAGTGTCGGTCGGTTCAAATGGACCTTCATCAAGCGGCTCATTTCCAACAGCTCTGTGAAGGTGCCTTTGTGCCTAACTGCTCCCAGGTCAGCGGTACAAGACAAGACCTGCTAACAACACAGCAGGCTCTCAATATAATACAAACCATTGTCTCTGTCTCCCACAGCGCACAGATCTGAGGGCTGTGCTTAATCTTAGACTAGACTACAATAACACACCGCAGTATTACTGTATCAGTCCTGTCCAGGCCTTCTGTTTGTGGCTGCGGGGGATCTGGCTTGTACCTCAAGAGGGTGAGTTAGTGATGGAGTGGGTGTGTGATCTCCTGTTCTATTGTGTGGCCATGTTATTTAGGTCTGTGAGGTCGCATGTGGAGAGACTGATTATCTTGCCTGCGGTGTTGGTTATGCGTGTGAGTTTGGCCTGTTAGTAACGGGTAGTAATTGATCTCTCTGTCAATCTCTCTCTTTCCGTCAGTACTAATACTGACGCAGTACCTGCTGGTTCCTAGCGGTATATAATATATATGCTATGCTTTACTTGCTTCATGTCACAGCCGGACAAATTAACATAGTTATTAACTTTAGATCTCTCCCGGGCAGGTGGAACAGTAGCGGGGGCTGAGTAATACTACTGAATAAAACAATAGGAGGAGATGGGGAGCAACGTAGAGTCCTTTGAGCTTGCCGATGTTTTTGGTGGCTCCTTTTTTGTGTGTAATTAATAATAATGAATTAATAATGTGGGTTTTAGTCGTGCAATATTTGCACCACAGCCTTCTGGACTAACCTATTTTAGGAACCCAGGCTAGTTAGTGTGAAACCTGCCGGTGACTGAAATGGATCTGACATTGTTCTAGGATGTTTGGTGTAACTTAAAGGCTACTAACTGTGGAACATGGCATCATATCAGAGGCATAGCAATGGTTCCTACATCAAGGCTGATAGTTAGCCCTGTTTTGCATATTCAGAGCTCACAGTAGGGTGACCATATTTTGATTTCCAAAAAGGAGGACACGCTGGCCCCAGCCTCGAGACACATAATGATATTCAAAGTGTACTCAAATATGCCTTATTGTTATGCTATATTTAAAGTACGCCTCCTCTGTATGGATAGAAAATTATTATTTATATAATTTTATATAACACAATAATATCTCACTATAACCAAAGACACACCAAACCGAAGTTACTCAACAATCGACATGTTTTATTATGCCTAAAATTATCTCTCTGACAAATCTCAATGGCACAAGAATAACTTGGAAGATTGCTCCACTTCTACAAGGTCCATTAGCAGGTTCTGGGTATCTAGCGACATCTATGGATCTGAATGTATTGTGTCTGTTACTAAGCTTGAGTAAATTGTGATGACACAAAGTAGAATATAAATTATGATTTTTCTTTGCATCTTTGACAGTGAATAACACCATGCTAAAAATGACCAGACATTAAAAACTGCCACTGAGCTCGTTCAGCACCTTCTTGAGATCATGTGTACAAAGCATCTAAGCAAATAAATAAATGGAAGATGATTAAACAGACGGTTTTGTAGATACAGTACTGAATTCTGCCATCCGGACACATGCAATTTGAAATATTATGATTATGACGCTCTATCATACTACAGGGTCAGGGCGTGGCCTGGGCTTTTTCACAATTTTTCTACTCATTTATTTGATTCCTTTCACAACTCGAGGAAAATGGGAATGATTTTTATTGTTCCAAATAAACTAATACAATTATATTTTTTATATAATATTGATCTGCCGTGGCCTTCTGCTCCTATGAGATTTACTTCGGTACGACCACAATCAAAACCCTATTACATCTATATATCAACGCAACTTCAATAATATCTGTCCCCGGCATCTATATTGTTATAATAGCTGGAAAACCGCAATTAAGTTGGTTCTATTTTTTTTTAAAGCGATCGTATCCTAACGGCTGACAGAGCAGCTGCAGTCTCATAAGAACACTTTAATAAAGTACTAATAGACCACCGGGAAAAGGTACATGATGTACATTATCTTATAGCCATAAGTAATATATGTACGTATTGTATCGGCAAAAGTCCAAAACAAACGGCAAGACCAGGAGTTGAACCAACAACCATTACAGTCTGGTGTGAATGATGTCATCACTAGTATCTAGCTATGATTATAGTTAGAGTTAAGGTTTGTTTTAACATTCACTTAAGTTGTGTTCTCCATCCCTGTCTCTGAACCATCTCTGAACGTTGCCTGGGATTAATTTATATCTGGCTTTGTATACAAGGAGAGCAGTTTTGAAATCAACTAGGTCCATCAATCTCAATGTTTGTAGCTTTATAAATAAGTTATTGGTGTGTTCATGATATCCTACATTGTTGACTATTCTTATTGCTTTTTTTTTACATGGTGCATATTGGCTGTAGAGTGCTTTTGTAGGTATTACCCCACACCTCCGCACAGTAGTTCATATATGGAAGGAAGAGCGTACAATACAGTGTATACAGTGTGTTTTGGTTTAGAATGTGTCTTATCTTACATAAAACACCAACTCCGTGCCAATTTAGTCCTGACATATTTGACTTGAGGTTTCCAGTTGAGTTTGTGGTCCATTATTACACCCAGAATGTTGAGAATATTCTCAAATACTCTTTCCAGTTTAATACCATCAATCATTAGTTCAACCGGTGTGTTTTCTTGTATATCATGTTTACCAAATATCATGAATTTGGTTTTCTTTATATTTAATGATAATTTATTTGCATCAAACCACACACGGAGTTTAGCACCTTCACTTTGGGGAGCAGGGAGTTTAGCACCTTCACTTTGGGGAGCAGGGAGTTTAGCACCTTCACTTTGGGGAGCAGGGAGTTTAACACCTTCACTTTGGGGAGCAGGGAGTTTAACACCATCACTTTGGGGAGCAGGGAGTTTAGCACCTTCACTTTGGGGAGCAGGGAGTTTAGCACCTCATCACTTTGGGGAGCAGGGAGTTTAACACCTTCACTTTGGGGAGCAGGGAGTTTATTATTATTATTATTATTATTATTATTATTATTATTATTATTATTATTATTATTATTATTATTATTATTATTATTATTATTATTATTATTATTATTATTATTATTATTATTATTATTATTATTATTATTATTATTATTATTATTATTATTATTATTATTATTATTATTATTATTATTATTATTATTATTATTATTATTATTATTATTATTATTATTATTATTATTATTATTATTATTATTATTATTATTATTATTATTATTATTATTATTATTATTATTATTATTATTATTATTATATGTGCTGCTTAATATAGCCTACATAAACAAATCTGTCTATTTATCGATACTGCCATCAATCGACAATCATGACGTTGCATTACTGCTGATCAGCACGCCTATCAGAAATAAATGTTTACTGTATGATCATCTCAGAACCAAGCATTTGAAATGACATGGCTTAGTGCCTAGCCTTATTTATAATAGCGTTCACTGCCAGACTTGGAGCAAATCACCCCGCTTTGCGAAGGCTATCTCGGCCTGTGGATGCATATTTCTCGAACAAATCATATACATCAACAAAATCCGTCCATAGATTCATGGCTGTACAGGACGACATGTAAAGGAGCGTCCTTATTGCATAATTACTGTACTACTGTAACTTTTCCCATGACAACACACCCCTCTTGACAATTTAAGCACTGTGCCAGTGAATATATTTTTATAAAATTGACGAATATTTTGAGTGAGCAAGTTGTATTTAATGTTTAGTTAGGATAATAGAACCTGCATTATCATATACTCCAGAATAAATGTTTCATTGGCCTGCTTCCAGCGTATAATCCTCATGGACCCAACGACACGTTATAAATGAAAAAGTTTATTCTGGAGCTAAGTGTGCGGTGGTACAATTGGAGTGTGAGTGCAGTCAATAATGATAATAATAATAAAGTGCCAGTGACGCTAGCATGATGCCTCTTTATAGCGCTTAGGGATTTGCGCTTATTTACCACCATGTCTGTGAAGACGCTAGGTGTGTAGCATTAACTGGTCGGTGCAATTGGTGCAGATTTGGACGAGGCTCATTTACATAGAAAGGGGAGATGTTCCGTCCATATAACCTCATTTAAATACGCGCCAATTGCACTGGACACAATGCGGACGGAACGCAGTTGCCACCTCATTTCACCCGTTGCACGTCCTCTGTGGATACCAAACAGAGTTTCAGAGCGATATGCACCAGCTTTGCGTCTGAAAAAGTTGTGCAAACCCTTTGTGGATCCCGCCCCTAGTGTTTAGACCTCTACACTACCCAACCACTCTAGTGCTTAGACCTCTACACTACCCAACTGCACCTAGTGCTTAGACCTCTACACTACCCAGCCACACCTAGTGCTTAGACCTCTACACTACCCAACTGCACTTAGTGCTTAGACCTCTACACTACCCAACTGCACCTAGTGCTTAGACCTCTACACTACCCAGCCACACCTAGTGGGGATGGGCATTTAAAAAAAAAATCCAGATCGATTGATCGCATGGTGTACTCGAGTAGTGATCGATTACTTGCTGCCTTCTCTCCTCCTATAGCAAGTTGTTGACACACACACACGCTCACACAAGCTGCTCGCAGTGCTCTCATTGCCCCTCCCCCTGACAGACCCCCCACATCCTCTCATTCGCTCCGAAGATAGCAAGAGTGCAGCTCCTCTTTCAACATCACTGGCTGAAGCATTAAACAAAATGGCCCAGTAAACTATTCACTTTAGTTTAATACACGAGACGTTGTCTATAACGTTATCTAGCTGGCTAGCTACTGATAGCTCATAATATCAATGGCTGATAACATCATTGGTGTTCGTTTTTGTAGCTGTTGGCTAGCTAGCTATCGTTCTTCCGTTGGCTAACGTTAGCTACCTAGCAACTGTAGCTAGCTTATACGGGCTGTGCTGGCTGGCTACCTTTTAATTTGCAATGGAGTGGAGCTAACTAATTGGCTGGCTGGCTGTTGTGGATTCGGGTAGCCAGCTAGCTGGCTGGCAGTTTGTAGTGCAGTAGCTGGCTAGCTGGCTGTTGTTAGCTGAAATATTGAGTTTTCTCATAGCCATGAGTAAACGATCAATCGATTACTCATGCCCACCCCTAGTGCTTAGACCTCTACACTACCCAGACACACCTGGGCCCTCATTTATCAACAATGCTTAGAAAGTTTTCTATTTTCGTTCTTAAGCACAGAATTTAGAATGTCTCTACGCACAGAAAAATCGGGATTTATCAACCGTGCGTGCACAGGTCCTACGCACACTCTGTGTTGATAAATACAATTTGTTCTTACCGTCAATGCTTGTGCACGATTATCCATAGGTCATGAAACACCCCCATGGGATGTGAAATAATGGACTAACCCGAGCGAACTCTGAGAAACTTCACTGAGAGCGAGATTGATCACAGAGGTAATTTAACGCTGTGTCAAACCAAGAACGTGTGTGTTATGGGAGAAATACGCGACAGGCTGACGGACTTGTACACAGTGATGTCAGATATCAACGACTCCCTAAGACCATTGCTGCAATTCTGCCTGGACAGCGCAAAATACTAATAAAGACCATTGACCACTGTTTGGCGTTGGTGTCAATGTCATTATAACCATGCTGGAATATGAATGCCTTTATTCGTTTCGTTCAATTGGCTACCGGGTATAATATGATATGTAGAGGCATACAATCTATTTTGTTGTCGGTATTAGGTAGCGTATATAAATTAGATATAATAGCATAGCCTACATTATGCAACAGTAACTTGCGCATATATAACACATGGCACAGCCCTGCGAAGCATGCATGAAGTAAACTAACTTGATCGTTAATCTAGCTGTTGTATCTTTACGCTTATGAAAACTTTAAATAATATGTATAGGCTATAGGCCGTCGTTTTGCCAATGGCATTTAATGGCTATCCGCTGTGGGCTATACCTCCTCGCTGATGACCAGTATGCCTTATATCATGTTCCTATGTCTCCAAGGAATCGTGGGGCTCTGGGGAAGAAAGGTTGGGAACCCCTCTACCCCTGCTATATAGCCTATCCTTTATAATATTATAGGCTATTTTATTTATAGTAGTCTATTTATGATTTGTTTCCATAGCCGGTCTCAGTTATGCATGTGGCTGAGACGGGTCGGGATTAATGAAGCTGCTAAGACTAGACTGCTTCTCGGCTACGAATTAAAGCCATGATTGAAAATAATGTACTTCCTTTCTTGACCATAGCATATACTATAACAATAATACGAGAGCATACAATAACAATGAATCTCACTGCCATGTATAGCCTGCATAAACGCCATGTGTATGCCTATGTGATCAATAAAAACGTGAACTTGAATTCCATCACGTCTGTGCACAAATAGACTGTGTTAGTCTCAGTGAAGTTTCAACGGAGGTCATCTATTCTAACCAACAAATTGAAGTGGAAAGCATTTCGTTGTGACCAATCTTATTTGGAAACATGTATTTAGCTTTTTATTTTTAACAATATTTAATCATGTTTGGAGGTGGGTGTTCTGCGTCTGCCCCCCCCCAGCTATGACAGCTATGGGTGGTACAGTAACAGTCTATTGCTCAATCCATCTCCAATATATCACGATGGACCATGCCGGTGGCCAAAGACCCGAGGGTGGAGAGGACTTGAATGTGTGCATGCATGGGGATGGCATGTGCGTTTAATTGCTCTACAAATCAAGGAGAATGTGTCTTGTGTAGTGGACTCTATAATATTATGTTCTCTCGGCAAATAGACTGCCCTATCTCTGAAAACAGTTCCCTGCAGAGCGCAGTCAGTGCACTCTGTAGTATTCCGATAACGCTATATATAAACCATGCTGCATTCATTCGGAAATGTACAGTTTCTACGTCAAATGTATATACTCTCTTTTCTGGACTCTTTTTGTATCACAAACAGTACTGTATTTGCAAATCTGATATGTCATAAATGTATAGATGTAGCAGTACTGTCTATCTGTATGCTGTGTATGTCATATATGTTATGATGAATTGAAAATGGGGGACCCTGATGTAAACAAGACGAAAGTCTTTCTCTGGTCTGCATCCCCTTAACAATTGTATATATTGAGCTGTACTGTACTGTACCCATTCTGCAATCTGTTAATAAAGTTTTCAATCAATCAATCAATCAATCAATCAATCAATCAAAGAAATACCTATTCCAAATGCTATTTATAGGGTTTGACAATAATTACGCTACTGTCGCTATTTTACAATTAACTATAATGAATTACGGGTCATACCGAACACGCCAGTGTAATGCACGAAAGCTTATTTCCGTGCTGCAGACCCTGCAGTCTTCCTATTCTACCGATGGGTGCCAGATAAGCACGTTCTGAGCTGTGCGTATATATACGCACAAAGTCAAGCACACGTTCAAATTGATAAGTCCCACACTTTG
>NC_140181.1:19544173-19546673 GCF_963971535.1 Notolepis coatsorum
AAAAAAAAAGGCCAATGATTTTTCTATAAAAGCAGAGCGGGGAAACTAAATCAATCTTTACTTCTTAGCTCTGCATTTTAAACAGGGGCAATGTTCTCATTATTACTAAATGTGGGCCTTGTGCATGTTTCATGCCCTCTTTAAGGCAGCGTCTGTTCAGAATGCTGAATAATTGACGAGACAACAGGGCTGGATCAAACAGTGAGCTGCCTGTGTTTGTGCCTCTCTGTATACTCATGCTTTCCTCTCTCCAAGAGTGTGTCTGTGTGTGTGTGTGTGTGGGTGTGTGTGTGTGTGTGTGTGTGTGTGTGTGTGTGTGTGTGTGTGTGTTGTGGGTGTGTGTGTGTGTGTGTGTGTGTGTGTGTGTGTGTGTGTGTGTGTGTGCGCGCGTGTGCATGTGCGTGTGCATGTGTGTGTGCGTGTGTATGTATGTGTGTGTTTGTGTGTGCATATTTATATTTGTGTAAAAGATGGAATCAGTGTTTTTTTCTCTTCTGTTTGCTTGTTTATAATTTGGTATTTGATGGGAAATGTACATTTTAATTTGAGTGTGTGTTTGTGAAGGAGAGAGAGAGAGAGAGAGAGAGAGAGAGAGAGAGAGAGAGAGAGAGAGAGAGAGAGAGAGAGAGAGAGAGAGAGAGAGAGAGAGAGAGAGAAATTACATTCTTCTGTTTATGTTACGAGCATCGGATAGGAATGTGAATTTGAGCTGATGTTTATGTTGTTTGTGTATGTGTGAGTTATGATTGTGTATTTGCGTTCACTAGATTACGTGCCAGATTACAACCGGGTCCGTTTTAACGGTTCTGCTGCCTTGCATCTCAACCGCACAGCACAGCAGTGACCACGAGGAAATCACAGAGGAGCCGCCTATTCTCAGTCCCGCCACAGTCAGGAGCCGAAACACCACCAATCTTTCGCCATTGACTAAAAACACACTTCTTCAATCAAGAATAATCAAGAATCAAGAGGTTTATTCGTCACATACATACCAGGGCATACAGTGAAATGCGGGTGGTCATGCCTGCATCGATTGTGCAAAAAATAGAATAATAATTTTTTTTTAAATAGGTAAGACACAAGATGTGCATGATAAAAAAAAAGACATGCTAAGTTCCTGAGAAACGTAATTATAATAATATAATTATTATTAATTTAAGATTGATTTTTCGCATAGCTGCGAGTCATCGATTAATCGATTACTCACGCCCATCCCTAGTGTGGATCCAGCAGAAACAGGCTCATTGTGGCTCATTTCGGCAGTGATGGGCAAGCTACTTGGAAAATGTAGTAAGCTACACTAGCAGTTACTCTCGATTAAATATAGCTCAACTACAAGGGAAGCTATCCCCAGATAAATGTAGCAAGCTACACTACAAGCAACATGGCAAAAATAGCTAGCTACATCGGCACTACTTTTTTTCTTATTCTTTTTTTGATCAACTTCATGATCAAGTTTCCACCAAACAAATAGGCAGGCAGAAAATGCTCAGTTTGATTGTTTATTATAAAACAAACTGAAACTGAAACAAGCCCTCTGTCTGGCTTTTTGTGTCATCCTTTTAACATGTACCTGTACTAATGTACCTTGCGGTACCATGTACAAAATGTTAACGAAGTATGAGGAAAAAACTTTGGAAACGTAATAAATAAAGGCAGTGAAACAATAATCAAATAAACACCGAAATATATACCATCTCTATTGGAATATTGGAATGGAGACTTTTCAGCACAGGATAAACTAGGGATGGGCATTTTACAAAAAAAAATCCAGCATGATGTACTCGAGTACTCGTGGATTACTCATGGAGAAAAACGCTGTACAAAATTTTAAAATATTCCGGTGTTTTAGACTTTGCTCTTTTATTTTGAAACCCCCCGACTGGCAGTATTGTTGTTATCGCTAGCGGAACCTATCTATGAGCGGACACAGGGCCGCCGCTAGGGGCGTGGGAGCAGTGTGGTCGCACAGGGCCTCGTGAGAAGGGGGGCCTCGCGAGAAGAGAGAAAAAACCCCTTTTTTTCTTTTTTTTTTCTTTTTTTAAATATAAATAAATAGAATGTTAACAATCACTTTCCATCACAGACCTAAAATCTAGTTTTGCTTACATGCTTATATATTTCACATTAGACACCTTTGTAGAATAGTGTTCCGGGCTCTGCGGCTCTGCAGATATACTATTGGTTTCATTCAATGAACCCGTTTACTTTTTTGCAAAGCATCGTGGGATGACTAACACTAGGGGGAGCTGGTTGGCATCGGTCTGGCAGTCGGTAGAGAGATGTGAAGAAGACCAGTATTATCCACGAGGGGAGGGGGTACAGGTACGGGGTCTATTCGGCGCTATCCACGGGAGCGAGTGGATGTCTTGGCCAAGAGCATCCTACTTTTGAAAACCAAATGTGCAGCATCGGAGCAGAATAAATAACTCTGCGTGCCATAAGCTTATCAATACCAAGTATAGTTATTAGGTTATGCCAAGACGAAGAGGACGTTCGG
>NC_140181.1:19551673-19554173 GCF_963971535.1 Notolepis coatsorum
TGATGGCCCTTCCGTGCCAACGCTATATCCAATGGAGAATAGGACTTATTTGCGAGTACTTAAAACATATCAAATATAATAGCAATAGATCTAAATAACACAGTGATCGTCAATGAGTTGCTTCCAGTCAACATGCACGAAACAGATCATTTATTCATACATGCATTTCCATTTTATACCGTGATGAATATCAATATATTTCTAGAGCGTTCTGTCTCATCTCAATAAACTCCAGCAAATCGAGCTTAAATGTATTTCCTAGCGTGCCATTTGTCGCTTGATTTATGAATCGTTTTCAAATAAACGCTAGATTATCGATATTATATGTGTCCTTATGCACGAAGAGAAGCAGGGTCTGAAAAATCGCTTCTCCGTACTTTGGTCAGCGCGAGCCTCACACACACACACACGATGCTCCCAGTGGGGGGACTCAATGCAATAGTATCCAGCTGCATGCCCGAGAAGTAAAACCTGGACCAGACTTGTTTTTTTTTACGCACAGTCCCGGCCAATCCAATCCAATGATGTGCAATACCATCCGGGAGACGATAGGCGGCGGTATTTGCCCTTTGCGAGCTCAGACCCATTCCCAATGATAACGTCAGGCTGGATGGATGAAGAATGTATGGATATCGCTAATAAAAGAAATCCCTCATAGTGGCTCAGCCAAGTTGCTTAACTGGTGGGTTTGGTCTTCAGTCGAACTCAAACTCTAAAACACACAATTCCCTGACGCGCTTGTTTGACTATTACTGAAGTGATGTGTTTAGTTCTTGAGATACATTGTAAACTGTATCTAATAATAGTGACAAAATCAAGTAAGTCAAATTCATGTTTTAAAGGCTTTATTTATCCGTGCAATTAATCGCAGTGGGACTTGGACAGCAGTCTGTTGTCCGGGCAAGATGAGCAGTGGAATGTTTATGTTACAAACAGACGCAGAATCAGCTGCTTGTGCAGTCTTCCAAAGTAGGAGAGCTATAGCATTTTAACACCTTGGCTTTAACAATAGCTCTTGTTTCCACCCCTAACCTAGCCCCTTTCGTGACTGGATGAACATAGTCATGAAACGCTAGGGTTTTAAAGCTCGGCGTTGCTAATAAACATTTTAAATATTTTTAATAAACTGGTCAACACTGGTCAACACCGCTTTATTTCCGGCTTTGGATGCCTGATGCGCTGTGATCACAGACAGGCGCATCAGGCAGCTAAAGCCGTTTTGAGCAGCGTTGACCAGTTTATACAAATGATTTAAAAGGTTTATTAACAGCAACGGCGAGCTTTCAAACCCTAACGGTTGTCCGTCCGAAACCCTCGTGCAACTGTGAGTACCTTTGACATTTCTCTGCGATACAAGAAGCGTTTTGATAGAGAAAAGCGAGACAGACTTAATTGTAGGAATTGCACATGGTTGGACAAGGGACTGTGTATTCACTCGGTGCATCACACCCACGACAGGGGCTACCCCTAACCCCCGGCCCCCCACCTGAGTAGCTGTAGGTGAAATAGGTCTCAACTAGTGCGCAATGAACGAATCACGTTTACAACTCTGAAGATCAGTCTACTGTAAGTCGGACAGACTGGTGCGCGTGTGCTCTTTACGCGCACGTTCAGCATTGTGACAGGTCCCGCGGCTGAGGACAGCTATGCAAGCACGGTAACATCGGCACGTTCCTTTAATCGTATCATGCAGTACACCTGTATGGAAGCATCTGCATTCATTATGTTTCTCCACTTGTTTATTCAGGTTTTCCCTTTGATTTGTCACCTGTCTGTATATAGACACTACACCGCTTATCTCTCACCCTATACAGCTGACACCTATACAGAGGGCGACAGTGGCTCAGGAGGGAGAGTGGTCGCCCCGGTAATCCCGGTTCGATTCCCGCTCCTCCCAGGCAGCGTGTCGAAGTGTCCTTGAGCAAGACACTTAAATTTGTCCCTAATTGATCCCGATGAGCAGGTTGACACCTTGCATGGTCGCCTCCACCGTCGGCTGTGTGAATGTGTTTTTGTTGTATTGTGCTTGTGCTACAGTACATGATGACAATACATTTTAATCTAATTATCTGTGGCCTCCCATTTCCGACTGCGATGTGCACGGGATGACTTTAATTATTATTAAATAAATAATAATAATAATAATGACAACAGACACAACGTTTTACGAATTCCATATAAATCGATGGTTTATCAACCGATGTATAATAGCAGTGTTGTGCCGACAGACTGCGATGTGCACATTTACAGCCGTCCGCATCACGCAATTGCTTGCATTTGCATTTAAATTCAACATTCCAGAGGGATTTGGGATATATAAATATCAGCATTCCAAAGCATAAATAATAATAATGACAACAGACACACGAATTCCATATAAATCGACTTCCCATCTCCCCACGTGGAATGCACCTGGTTGGTTAAATGACTGAATGTTATCTATAGCACAGAGGTAGAGGAGATGGAGGTAGAGGAGAGGAGAGGAGAGGAGAGGGAGGGA
>NC_140181.1:19559173-19562409 GCF_963971535.1 Notolepis coatsorum
GAGGAGAGAGAGGTAGAGGAGAGGAGAGAGGTAGAGGAGAGAGAGGTAGAAGAGAGAGAGGTAGAGGAGAGAGAGGTAGAGGAGAGGGAGGTAGATGAGAGAGAGGTAGAGGAGAGGGAGGTAGATGAGAGAGAGGTAGAGGAGAGGGAGGTAGATGAGAGAGAGGTAGAGGAGAGAGAGGTAGAGGAGAGGAGAGGTAGATGAGAGAGAGGTAGAGGAGAGAGAGGTAGAGGAGAGAGAGGTAGAGGAGAGGGAGGTAGAGGAGAGAGAGGTAGAGGGGAGAGAGGTAGAGGAGAGGAGAGAGAGGTAGAGGAGAGAGAGGTAGAGGAGAGAGAGGTAGAGGAGAGGGAGGTAGATGAGAGAGAGGTAGAGGAGAGAGAGGTAGAGGAGAGGAGAGGTAGAGGAGAGGGAGGTAGAGGAGAGAGAGGTAGAGGAGAGAGAGTAGAGGAGAGGAGAGAGAGGTAGAGGAGAGAGAGGTAGAGGAGAGAGAGGTAGATGAGAGGAGGCAGAGGAGAGGAGAGGTAGAGGAGAGGAGAGAGAGGTAGAGGAGAGGAGAGAGAGGTAGAGGAGAGAGAGGTAGAGGAGAGAGAGGTAGAGGAGAGGGAGGTAGAGGAGAGAGAGGTAGAGGAGAGAGAGGTAGAGGAAAGGAGGTAGAGGAGAGAGAGGTAGAGGAGAGAGAGGTAGAGGAGAGAGAGGTAGAGGAGAGAGAGGTAGAGGAGAGAGAGGTAGATGAGAGGGAGGTAGAGGAGAGAGAGGTAGAGGAGAGAGAGGTAGAGGAGAGAGAGGTAGAGGAGAGAGAGGTAGAGGAGAGAGAGGTAGAGGAGAGGGAGGTAGAGGAGAGAGAGGTAGAGGAGAGAGAGAGGTAGAGGAGAGAGAGGGAGAGGAGAGAGAGGTAGAGGAGAGGGAGGTAGAGGAGAGAGAGGTAGAAGAGAGAGAGGTAGAGGAGAGAGAGGTAGAGGAGAGGAGAGAGGTAGAGGAGAGAGAGGTAGAAGAGAGAGAGGTAGAGGAGAGAGAGGTAGAGGAGAGGGAGGTAGATGAGAGAGAGGTAGAGGAGAGGGAGGTAGATGAGAGAGAGGTAGAGGAGAGGAGGTAGATGAGAGAGAGGTAGAGGAGAGAGAGGTAGAGGAGAGAGAGGTAGAGAGAGAGAGGTAGAGGAGAGAGAGGTAGAGGAGAGAGAGGTAGAGAGAGAGAGGTAGAGGAGAGAGAGGTAGAGGGAGAGAGAGGTAGAGGAGAGAGAGAGAGGTAGAGGAGAGAGAGGTAGAGGAGAGAGAGGTAGAGGAGAGGAGGTAGAAGAGAGAGAGGTAGAGGAGAGAGAGGTAGAGGAGAGGAGGTAGAGAGAGAGGTAGAGGAGAGAGAGGTAGAGAGAGAGGTAGAGGAGAGGAGAGAGGTAGAGGAGAGAGAGGTAGAGGAGAGAGAGGTAGAGAGAGAGAGAGAGGAGAGAGAGAGAGGAGAGAGAGGTAGAGGAGAGGAGAGAGAGGTAGAGAGAGAGAGGTAGAGGAGAGAGAGGTAGAGGAGAGGAGGTAGAGGAGAGAGAGGTAGAGGAGAGAGAGGTAGAGGAGAGGAGGTAGAGGAGAGAGAGGTAGAGAGAGAGAGTAGAGAGAGGAGGCAGAGGAGAGAGAGGAGAGGAGAGGAGAGGAGAGAGAGGAGGAAGGAGAGAGAGGTAGAGGAGAGAGAGGTAAGAGAGAGAGGTAGAGGAGAGAGAGGTAGAAGAGAGAGAGGTAGAGGAGAGAGAGGTAGAGGAGAGAGAGGTAGAGGAGAGGAGGTAGAGGAGAGAGAGGTAGAGGAGAGAGAGGTAGAGGAGAGAGAGGGAGGTAGAGGAGAGAGAGGTAGAGGAGAGAGAGGTAGAGGAGAGAGAGGTAGAGGAGAGAGAGGTAGAGGAGAGAGAGGTAGAGGAGAGAGAGGTAGAGAGAGAGAGAGGTAGAGGAGAGAGAGGTAGAAGAGAGAGTAGAGGAGAGAGAGGTAGAGGAGAGAGAGGTAGAGAGAGAGAGGTAGAGGAGAGAGAGGTAGAGGAGAGAGAGGTAGAGGAGAGAGAGGTAGAGGAGAGAGAGGTAGAGGAGAGAGAGGTAGAGAGAGGAGGTAGAGGAGAGAGAGGTAGAGGAGAGAGAGGTAGAGGAGAGAGAGGTAGAGGAGAGAGAGGTAGAGGAGAGAGAGTAGAGGAGAGAGAGGTAGAGGGAGAGAGAGGTAGAGGAGAGAGAGGTAGAGGAGAGAGAGGTAGAGGAGAGAGAGGTAGAGGAGAGAGAGGTAGAGGAGAGAGAGGTAGAGGAGAGGAGAGAGGTAGAGAGAGAGAGGTAGAGGAGAGAGTGGTAGAGGAGGAGAGAGAGGAGAGGAGAGAGAGGTAGAGGAGAGAGGTAGAGGAGAGAGAGGTAGAGGAGAGGAGGTAGAGAGAGAGGGTAGAGGAGAGAGGTAGAGGAGAGTGAGGTAGAGGAGAGGAGGAGAGGAGAGAGGTAGAGGAGAGAGAGGTAGAGGAGAGAGAGGTAGAGGAGAGAGAGGTAGAGGTGAGAGAGGTAGAGGAGAGAGGAGAGGAGAGGAGAGGTGAGGAGAGGTGAGGAGAGAGAGGTGTGGAGAGGAGGAGAGGAGAGAGAGGTAGAGGAGAGAGAGGTAGAGGAGAGTGAGGGAGTGTGGTGAGGAGTGGTAGAGGAGTGAGGTAGAGGTGAGAGAGGTTGAGGAGAGTGAGGTAGAGGAGAGTGTGGGGAGTGGAGAGTGAGGGTGTGGAGTGAGAGGGAGTGGTGTGAGTGGGAGAGGTGAGAGGTGGGTGAGGTGAGAGAGGTAGAGGAGAGAGTGGGTGAGAGGAGAGGAGTGAGTGAGGAGTGGTGTGTGAGGGTGAGGTGTGAGTGTGAGTGGAGTGAGAGGGTTGAGGTGAGGAGTGGGTGTGTGGAGTGTGGGTGAGTGTGGGTGGGAGTGGAGAGTGTGAGGTGAGGAGTGAGTGGGTGTGGTGAGTGTGGGAGAGGTGAGAGAGGGTTGTGGTGTGAGTGGGAGTGGAGTGTGTGGGTGAGGTGTGGTGTGGGTGTGGTGTGTGGGTGAGGAGTGTGTGGGTGGTGTGGTGTGTGTGGGTTTGGTGTGTGAGGGTTTGGAGTGTGAGGGTGTGGTGTGGTGTGGTGAGGTGTGTGAGGTGGTAGTGGTGTGTGAGGGGTGTGGTGTGTGTGGGTGTGGTGTGGTGAGGGTGGGTGGTGTGAGTGAGTGTTGGGTGTGTGGGTTTGGTGTGTGTGGGTGAAGGTGTGGTGGGTGGGTGTGGTGTG
>NC_140181.1:19562609-19580109 GCF_963971535.1 Notolepis coatsorum
GGGAGGTAGATGAGAGAGAGAGGTAGAGGAGAGAGAGGTAGAGAGAGAGAGGTAGAGGAGAGGAGAGGTAGAGGAGAGGGAGGTAGAGGAGAGAGAGGTAGATGAGAGGGAGGTAGAGGAGAGAGAGGTAGAGGAGAGAGAGGTAGAGGAGAGAGAGGTAGAGGAGAGAGAGGTAGAGGAGAGAGAGGTAGATGAGAGGGAGGTAGAGGAGAGGAGAGGGAGGTAGAGAAGAGGAGAGGGAGGTAGAGGAGAGGAGAGGAGAGAGAGGTAGAGGAGAGGAGAGGAGAGGGAGGTAGAGGAGAGGAGAGGAGAGGGAGGTAGAGGAGAGGAGAGGAGAGGGAGGTAGAGGAGAGGAGAGGAGAGGAGAGGAGAGGAGAGGAGAGGAGAGGGAGGTAGAGGAGAGGAGAGGAGAGGAGGAGGAGAGGAGAGGAGGGAGGTAGAGGAGAGGGAGGAGAGAGAGGAGAGGAGAGGAGAGGGAGAGGAGAGGAGAGGAGAGGAGAGGAGAGGAGAGGAGAGGAGAGGAGAGGAGAGGAGAGGAGAGGAGGAGGAGGAGAGGAGAGGAGAGGAGAGGAGAGGAGAGGAGAGGAGAGGGAGAGGAGAGGAGAGGAGAGGAGAGGAGAGGAGAGGAGAGGAGAGGAGAGGAGAGGAGGAGAGGAGGAGAGGAGAGGAGAGGGAGGTAGAGGAGAGGAGAGGGAGGTAGAGGAGAGGAGAGGAGAGGAGAGGAGAGGAGAGGAGAGGGAGGTAGAGGAGAGGAGAGGAGAGGAGAGGAGAGGAGAGGAGAGGAGAGGAGAGGAGAGGAGAGGAGAGGAGAGGAGAGGAGAGGAGAGGAGAGAGAGGGAGGGAGAGGAGAGGAGAGGAGAGGAGAGGAGAGGAGAGGAGAGGGAGGTAGAGGAGAGGAGAGGAGAGGAGAGGAGAGGGAGGTAGAGGAGAGGGAGGTAGAGGAGAGGAGGAGAGAGAGAGAGGGAGGTAGAGGAGAGGAGAGGGAGGTAGAGGAGAGGGAGGTAGAGGAGAGGAGAGGAGAGGAGAGGGAGGGAGGGAGAGGAGAGGGAGGTAGAGGAGAGGAGAGGGAGGTAGAGGAGAGGGAGAGGAGAGGAGAGGAGAGGAGAGGAGAGGAGAGGAGAGGAGAGGAGAGGAGAGGGAGGAGGAGAGGAGAGGAGAGGGAGAGGAGAGGAGAGGAGAGGAGAGGAGAGGAGAGGTGGAGAGGAGAGGAGAGGAGAGGGAGGGAGAGGAGAGGAGGAGAGGAGAGGAGAGGAGAGGAGAGGAGGGAGGAGAGGAGGAGGAGGAGAGGAGAGGAGAGGAGAGGAGAGGTGAGGAGAGGGAGGGAGGGAGGGAGAGGTAGAGGAGAGGAGAGGGAGGTTGAGGAGAGGAGAGGGAGGTGAGAGGTGAGAGGTAGAGGAGAGGAGAGGTAGAGGAGAGGAGGTGAGGAGAGGAGAGGGAGGGTGGAGGGTAGAGGAGAGGGAGGTGAGGAGAGGTGAGGAGGGAGTGTAGAGGAGAGGAGAGGTAGAGGAGAGGAGAGTGGGAGGTAGAGGAGAGGAGTGGTAGATGGAGAGGGAGGTGTGAGGAGAGGAGAGGTGAGGGAGGTAGAGGGAGGAGAGGGTGGTAGTTGAGGAGGAGAGGTAGAGGAGAGGAGGTAGATGTGAGAGGAGGGTGAGGTAGAGGTGAGGTGAGGGTGGGTGAGGTGAGGTGTGGGTGGGTGGGTGAGGTGAGGAGGTGAGGGAGGTGGTGAGGAGTGAGGTGTGGAGAGGAGGTAGAGGGAGAGGTGAGGAGAGGGAGGTAGAGGTGAGGAGAGGGTGGTGTGAGGTGAGGTGAGGGTGGTGTGGAGAGGTGAGGTTGAGGGTGGTGAGGGTGTGGTGTGGTGTGTGGTGTGGAGAGGTGTGGAGAGGGTGGTTGTGGAGAGGGTGGTGAGTGTGAGGAGAGGTAGAGGAGAGTGAGGTAGAGGTGAGAGGTAGTGGTTGGGTGAGGTGTGAGGTAGAGGTGAGTGAGGTGTGGTGGAGGTGAGGTTGAGGAGGGTGAGGTTGAGGAGAGGTGTGGTGAGGGAGTGGTTGTGGGTGTGGTTGAGGTGAGAGGTTGAGAGAGTGTGGTAGAGGTGAGTGGGTGTGGTGTGGAGGGTTGAGGAGAGGAGGTAGAGGTGAGTGGAGGTAGAGGAGAGAGAGGTAGAGGTGAGTGAGGTTGTGGTGTGTGTGGTAGTGGAGAGTGAGGTAGAGGAGAGTGGTAGTGGAGTGAGGTGGAGGAGTGAGGTTGAGGAGTGAGGTTGTGGAGAGAGAGGTAGAGGAGAGAGAGGTAGAGGTGTGTGAGGTAGAGGAGTGGGAGGTAGAGGAGAGAGAGGTAGAGGTGAGAGTGGTAGTGGAGAGAGGGTGTGGAGAGGGGTGTGGTGGGAGGTAGTGGAGAGTGAGGTTGAGGTGAGAGAGGTAGAGGAGAGGAGAGGTAGAGGAGAGGTGAGGTTGAGGTGAGAGAGGTGGTAGAGTGAGAGAGAGGGTAGGTGAGTGGGAGGTTGTGTGAGAGGTGTGAGGTGAGGTGAGGTGTGTGAGGTGTGGTTGAGGAGGGTGTGGTGTGAGGGGTAGAGGTGAGTGAGGTAGTGGAGAGGAGAGGTAGTGGAGGTGAGGTGTGGAGTGTGAGGTGAGGTGTGGAGGTAGTTGGGGTGTGGGTGTGGTTGTGGGTGGTGTGTGGGTGTGGTGTGTGGGTGGAGGTGAGGTGTGTGGGAGGTGTGGTGGGTGTGGTGTGGGAGGTGTGGTGTGTGTTGGGGTGTGGTGTGGTGTGGGTGTGGTGTGAGTGGTTGAGGTGTGGAGGTAGAGGTGAGGTGAGGTTGAGGGTGTGAGGTTGGGTGGAGAGAGGTAGAGGAGAGGAGGTAGAGGAGTGAGAGGGTAGTGGAGTGAGGTGTGGAGAGGAGAGGTGGTGAGGAGAGAGAGGTAGAGGTGAGGAGGAGAGGTAGAGGAGAGTGAGGTAGAGGAGAGTGGTGGTTGAGGAGAGGGAGGTAGAGGAGAGAGAGGTAGAGGAGAGAGTGGTAGAGGAGAGGGAGTGGAGAGTGAGGTGAGGTGAGTGAGGTAGAGGAGAGGAGTGAGGTTGAGGGAGGGAGGTAGAGGAGAGAGAGGTAGAGGGAGGTAGGGAGAGAGAGGTAGAGGAGAGAGGGTAGGTTGAGAGGTGAGGTTGAGGTGAGAGAGAGGTAGAGGAGTGGTGAGGTTGAGTGAGGGTAGAGGAGAGTGAGGTAGAGGAGAGAGAGGTAGAGGAGAGGAGGTAGAGGAGAGGAGAGGTGAGGAGAGGTGAGGTAGAGGTGAGAGGTGTGGAGAGGAGGTAGAGGAGAGAGAGGTAGATGAGAGAGAGGTAGAGGAGAGAGAGGTAGAGGAGAGAGAGAGAGGTAGAGGAGAGAGAGGTAGAGGAGAGGGAGGTAGAGGAGTGAGAGGTAGAGGTGAGAGAGGAGTTGAGGAGGTAGAGGAGAGAGAGGTAGAGGAGAGAGAGGTAGAGGTGAGAGGAGGGTAGAGGAGAGAGAGGTAGAGAGAGGAGGTAGAGGAGAGAGAGGTAGAGGAGAGGAGGTAGAGGAGAGAGAGGGTAGAGGTGAGAGAGGTAGAGAGAGAGGTAGAGGAGAGAGAGGAGGAGAGAGAGGTAGAGGAGAGAGAGGTAGAGGAGAGAGAGGTAGAGGAGAGAGAGGTAGAGGAGAGAGAGGTAGAGGAGAGAGAGGTAGAGGAGAGAGAGGTAGAGGAGAGAGAGGTAGAGGAGAGAGAGGTAGAGGAGAGAGAGGTAGAGGAGAGAGAGGTAGAGGAGAGGGAGGTAGAGGAGAGAGAGGTAGAGGAGAGAGAGGTAGAGGAGAGAGAGGTAGAGGAGAGAGAGGTAGAGGAGAGAGAGGTAGAGGAGAGAGAGGTAGAGGAGAGAGAGGTAGAGGAGAGAGAGGTAGAGGAGAGAGAGGTAGAGGAGAGAGAGGTAGAGGAGAGAGAGGTAGAGGAGAGAGAGGTAGAGGAGAGGGAGGTGAGGGGAGAGGTAGAGGTGAGAGGTAGAGGAGAGGAGGTAGAGGAGAGAGAGGTAGAGGAGAGAGAGGTAGAGGAGAGAGAGGTAGAGGAGTGAGAGGGTGAGGAGTGGAGGTAGAGGAGAGAGAGGTAGAGGAGAGAGAGGTAGAGGAGAGAGGTAGGTGAGGAGGTGAGGTGGGAGGTGTGGAGGAGGTGAGAGGAGGTAGAGGAGAGAGAGGTGAGGAGAGTGAGGTAGAGGTGAGTGAGGTAGAGGAGAGAGGGTGAGGAGTGTGAGGAGGAGTGAGAGGTAGAGGAGAGAGAGGTAAGGAGAGAGGTAGGAGAGAGAGGTGAGAGGAGAGGAGAGGAGAGGAGAGAGGAGGTTGAGGAGAGAGAGGTAGAGGTGAGGAGAGGTGAGTGTGGTGAGGAGGAGAGGTAGAGGAGAGTGAGGGTAGAGGAGAGAGAGGTAGAGGAGAGAGAGGGGTGAGGAGAGTGTGGTTGGAGAGTGTGGTAGGGTGAGGAGGTGAGGTGGAGTGGTTGTGGAGAGGTTGGTAGAGGTGAGAGAGGTGAGGTGAGAGAGAGGTGAGGGGAGAGGTGAGGTGGTTGGTTGGTGAGGTGTGGAGGGTTGTGAGGTTGGGTTGAGTGAGGTTGAGGGAGTGGAGGTTGAGGGTGGTGAGGTGTGTGAGGTTGTGTGAGGTGTGTGAGGGTGGGTAGGAGTGAGTGGTGTGGTGAGGTGAGGAGAGGTGAGAGGTGAGGAGAGAGAGGTAGAGGAGAGAGAGGTAGGTGTGGAGGGTTGTGTGTGGAGGGTTGAGGAGTGAGAGGTTGAGGAGAGAGAGGTGAGGGAGAGAGTGAGGTAGAGGTGAGGAGGTTGAGGTGAGAGGTGAGGTGAGGTAGTGAGAGAGGTAGAGGAGAGGGAGGTAGAGGTGAGAGAGGTAGTGGTGTGAGTGGTTGTGGTGGTGTGTGGGTTGAGGTGTGGGAGGTGAGGAGAGGAGGTAGAGGTGAGGGTAGAGGAGAGGGAGGTAGTGGTGAGGTGTGGTGTGAGGGAGGTAGAGGGAGTGGTAGTGGTGAGAGAGGTAGAGGAGTGTGAGGTGTGAGGTGAGGTGTGTGGTAGAGGTGAGGTTGGTGTGGTGAGTGGTAGTGGGAGTGGGTTGAGGGAGAGAGGTGAGGAGAGTGAGGTAGAGGAGAGAGAGGGTAGAGGAGAGGGTGAGGTGGAGGTTGAGGTGAGAGAGGGTAGAGGAGAGGAGGTTGAGGTGTGAGAGGTGAGGAGAGTGGTTGAGGGTGAGGGTGTGTTGAGGAGAGAGGTGAGGTGAGAGAGGTAGAGGTGAGGTGAGGTGAGGTTGTGTGTGTGGTGTGTGGTGTTGGTGTGAGGAGGAGAGGTAGAGGAGAGAGGTGTGGTGAGGAGAGTGGAGGTAGTGGAGAGAGTGGTGAGGTGGGAGAGGTGAGGTAGAGGTGAGGTGGGTGGTTGTGGTGTGGTGTGGTTGTGGAGTGAGAGTTGGTAGTGGAGGTGAGGTGAGGAGAGAGAGGTAGAGGAGTGAGAGGTGGTTGAGGAGAGTGAGGTTGAGGTGTGTTGGGAGGTGAGGTGAGGTGAGGAGGGTGAGGTGTGAGGAGAGGTAGAGGGTGTGAGTGGTAGAGGAGAGAGAGGTGAGGGTTGTGTGTGGGTGAGGTTGGTGTGGAGAGTGAGGTAGTTGAGAGAGGTAGAGGAGAGAGGTAGAGGAGAGAGAGGTAGAGGAGAGAGAGGTAGAGGAGAGAGAGAGGTAGAGGAGAGGGAGTAAACACAGATATAACTTCATCTGCACAGGAGGTACTGTTGCTAGGAGTATAACACAAGTGTGTCTTATTTACTAGTGTCATTGTATTATTGTATTGCACTGCACACTTTTTAGAACTGTATATATAGTAATCTTTATCTTAGTCATCTTATTTTATCCTATGCAAAATGTATTGTGTTTTTTATTATTGGAAGCTGCTACGGTCGAGGGACCACATTTAAGTGACAATAAAGGAATCTGAATCTGAATCAATACGGGGAGGAGGGTGCAAGGTCACCCAGATAATAGAGACACAGGACAAGATAACAGGAGAGGTTAATAACGTGGCGTGAGGAGAGGAGAGGAGAGGAGAGGAGAGGAGAGGAGAGGAGAGGAGAGGAGAGGAGAGGAGAGGAGAGGAGAGGAGAGGAGAGGAGAGGAGAGGAGCGCACAGCGGCTTATGTGAAATCAGAGGCCAGAAAAATAATTGCAAAACACCGGAGAGAGATGCTGGCCACTGGAGGAGTACCAGCAGGACCAGGGTTGAGGTGGATCAGAAGGACCAGGGTTGAGGTGGACCAGCAGGCTCAGGGTTGAGGTGGACCAGCAGGCTCAGGGTTGAGGTGGACCAGCAGGACCAGGGTTGAGGTGGACCAGCAGGCTCAGGGTTGAGGTGGACCAGCAGGCTCAGGGTTGAGGTGGACCAGCAGGCTCAGGGTTGAGGTGGACCAGCAGGCTCAGGGTTGAGGTGGACCAGCAGGCTCAGGGTTGAGGTGGACCAGCAGGCTCAGGGTTGAGGTGGACCAGCAGGCTCAGGGTTGAGGTGGACCAGCAGGCTCAGGGTTGAGGTGGACCAGCAGGCTCAGGGTTGAGGTGGACCAGCAGGCTCAGGGTTGAGGTGGACCAGCAGGCTCAGGGTTGAGGTGGACCAGCAGGCTCAGGATTGAGGTGGACCAGCAGGCTCAGGGTTGAGGTGGACCAGCAGGCTCAGGGTTGAGGTGGACCAGCAGGCTCAGGGTTGAAGGTGTGGACTCGCATGGCATTAGGTTACCTCTCCCTCTTGTTCTCACTCTTCCTTTCTCTGTTTCCCTCTCCCCCTTTCCTTCTCTCTCCCTTATTTATTGTTGTCCTTGTATACTATGCTACTGTCATTTTGTATTGTGTTTACTTGTATGCATGTACATAACCTTGTTTTTGTTACAGCCTCCCACCCCCCCTTCCCACAAAAGGCCTTGTGCAGGCTGCTTTTGTATATAAGAATGTGTTCTTAATTGCTTGCCTGGATAAATAAAGGTTAAATAAATAAAAATAAATAAAGATTAGAAGAATAGAAGCCTACTGTTGCTGGAAGAATCCATTGTGCACAGATACCTACCCATTAGCCATGCGTCTCCAGCGTCTCCTTTGCACCTCCCGGGATGATTTGAGCGTTGATGGAGTGGTATTGCTTTCTGTTGAGATATGGAAACGCAGGAGGGTGCCTTGATGCGCACGTGTGTGCAGTCATTTGTGCCTATGGTGTTGGACAGAGCAGCCTATGGTGTTGGACACCTCTGGTGACTGGGATCTGTTGTTCAGTATATGGGAATTGGGCGTATTGTGTGGCCAGATCCAGTTGTATGATTCCATCCAGGACTCGCTGGAGGCCGTGGCTGTGATGTGCCCACCCTGTGCCCACCCTGCCTCCTACTGTAGCTCCCCCAGGAAGGTCCCAGTGGAGAAAAAGCCCAGGGTGGACAGTACCTGGCCGTGTGGTGGTACAGGGTCAGAGCTTCTGGTCCGGCTCCTCGGTGCTGCTGGCTCCAGGGTCTGGTCCGGCTCCTCGGTGCTGCTGGCTCCAGGGTCTGGTCCGGCTCCTCGGTGCTGCTGGCTCCAGGGTCTGGTCCGGCTCCTCGGTGCTGCTGGCTCCAGGGTCTGGTCCGGCTCCTCGGTGCTGCTGGCTCCAGGGTCTGGTCCGGCTCCTCGGTGCTGCTGGCTCCAGGGTCTGGTCCGGCTCCTCAGTGCTGCTGGCTCCAGGGTCTGGCCCGGCTCCTGGGTGCTGCTGGCTCCAGGGTCTGGTCCGGCTCCTCGGTGCTGCTGGCTCCAGGGTCTGGTCCGGCTCCTCGGTGCTGCTGGCTCCAGGGTCTGGTCCGGCTCCTCAGTGCTGGCTCCAGGGTCTGGTCCGGCTCCTCGGTGCTGCTGGCTCCAGGGTCTGGTCCGGCTCCTCGGTGCTGCTGGCTCCAGGGTCTGGTCCGGCTCCTCGGTGCTGCTGGCTCCAGGGTCTGGTCCGGCTCCTCAGTGCTGGCTCCAGGGTCTGGCCCGGCTCCTCGGTGCTGCTGGCTCCAGGGTCTGGCCCGGCTCCTCGGTGCTGCTGGCTCCAGGGTCTGGTCCGGCTCCTGGGTGCTGCTGGCTCCAGGGTCTGGTCCGGCTCCTTGAACGCACACTGTATTGCTAATCAATAATACTAATCGGCGTCCCCCGCCGCCCCTATTTCATCCATAGATGCTCTGTAATAGTCCGGATGCTAACCAGTTTGTTTTATTTCATTCGTATACATACAACAGAAATGGCGTTCGATATAACGTGACTAGCCTTTAGCCCTATAAATAGCTTTCCAGAAAAAATACGAGACAAAAACTGCGATAAAGCTTATATTCACGACGCTATAAAATGACAACCAACCGATGGATTTTTACTTTCTTTAAGCCATTATGAAGGCTCAGTTTATGCACTCAAATGACAATGAGAATGGACAGATAGCAATACTATAAAGTATATATATAGCTATCCAAAAGTACATCGGTTTGTTTACAAAGTGTGGTCCTCCAGCCACATATTAGATGGCTAGGGCCGGTCGTCAATGTGTTAAAGTACACGGGTGCACTCCAATCTGGCCTATCTACAACTATGCTTTTCCACGTTCTTGAATACTATTCTTAGCTAATAACGAATCCCAGGACTTCCGGTTTAGCGAGGAACAGGTAGGCAGCTGCAGGAAAGAGCTCCCGGCCGCGTCTATGCCTTCTACGACGCTGTTCGGTTTCCGGGTTCCTCTGATTGGCCACTAAGCCCACGTGACCCTACGCTAGCACGCCCCCCTTATCGCCGCCAGTTATTGCTTACGCCCACGCATGCGCATGAGCCGCGACAAGCGCCTTCAATGACAGAGCTCTCATATTTGCGAATGCATAAACTATATCCTAAATTATGGCTATGTGTCTAATATGGCCGTCGCTTATCAATGACTTGTTTTGTTTACATCAGGGTGAACGCTGTTGCATTTGCAAATATGAGAGCCAGCAATACGCAGCTCCAGTTAATCTAATTTATACCGTAATGAATCATTAAAAAAATATACCGTTAACTGGAATATGTTGTTTCTTTACACATATGGATTATGTCATGACAAACCAATAAAAAATCGCTACTTTACATCAGGGTGAACGCTGTTACGCTGCCACCACCCACTTCAATGACAGAGCTCTCATATTTGCGAATGCATAAACTATATCTTAAATTATGGCTATGTGTCTAATATGGCCGTCGCTTATCAATGACTTGTTTTGTTTACATCAGGGTGAACGCTGTTGCATTCGCAAATATGAGAGCTCTGTCAATTGATAAGCGACGGCCATATTAGACACATAGCCATAATTTAAGATATAGTTTATGCATTCGCAAATATGAGAGCTCTGTCATTGAAGTGGGTGGTGGCACATATTTGCGAATGCAACAGCGTTCACCCTGATGTAAACAAAACAAGTCATTGATAAGCGACGGCCATATTAGATACAAGATACATACTAAAAGTACCCAAAAACAATTCAAGTTTAGATTTAGAATACATACTATGAACACATATTAATTGAAACAATTGGAGGTTTGGATCCGGGACACATATTATAAATAACAATTAAACCATGTTTTGAGTAAAACATCAAACATTTATTTTCTCTTTCTTTTTTCTCTTAAAGAAAAAGAAAAAAATTATATCTTGCAGCATATTTAACATTTTTCTTTCTTATATTAACCTTTGATCGCCGGGGTTAAATTCATAATTTACCATCCCTCGCCAGCTCTATTTATCTATGGAGAAGTTCCCCTTCTTTGCAGGGCTATAACTTTTTAAATTGTATTGCTAAATTGACATTATTATGGCCCATTCAATGTCCTATATCTATTGTTCAGGGTGTAGCAATGGTATACTTTTTCATTCACATATTCATACTAAAATACGGTCTAAAGTATAAGTATGTTTTTATCATTTTCTGCAGCTTTCTCCAGAACTTGATTTATAGCCCTAAATGCATTATATTGATGATCAAATACAGTTTGATAGCGATCGGTGCCAGATAAAAAAATTCAACTGCATGTACTTCTAGAAGTTACTACGTATGATCTGATGTTGACCGGATGGGCGGGGGGTCGTTTATAATTCCGTGGGCAACGTTATATCATTCATCTAGTGTGGGTGATATGATCATTAGAGCAGTTAGTATAGAAGGCTGTTACGACCCTGGCTCAAAGGCACGCAACCTATGTGCAAACCAACACCAAAACCCTGTGCTCTAACTCAAAATGCTACTATATCAAGGAAACTATTAGTGTAAACCAAAGGACAAGGACTGGAAGAACGTGACAGCTCTCCCTCTAAGCACAGACACTGCATGCGTGTTACCAGGGCTGGTTTTAAAGCTCCCAGCAGGTAACCAATCAGCACTAATTAGCTAATTGGCAGCCCTCAACCTGCATGCACAGTGACACAGGAGTGATCAGGCTCCTGGTACATAACAAAGGCATTAAAAAATAACGCTGAAACTCACCGTAGCTTCCTCGCGCCGTTGGGAGATGAGCGTGGAACAAAACTTTTCTATTATGGGATGTAGAAATACCTGATCCATTTCCAGGTTGTATAATAGTATATACGTCCAAATCATGTTGTTTATTGTGTTATTTGCACCGATCGGTGTTCACTGTGTCAAGATGGAGTCCCTCTAACGATAGCGAGTGCCCGGACAAAATATGGGTGAGCACCACTTCATCCACAGATCATTTCCTGTTGGGCGATCTGCCGATCGGCCACCAGATGGCGTTCTTGAACCGTTAGAGAGTTGAGTGGGGCGCTAAAGTATATCTCAGGTCTCCGGGGGAGAAATATGATTTCGATCACAGGTTTTTGAAATATTGATATCAAAGACGTGTTACAGCGTCTTCGGCAGAATGAGCATGGCGGGGAATGACGAGTTTCGGCGTCTCCGGCGATTAAAGGGTTAAAGTATATTTAGTTTTTAAGAATTGTAAAGGATAGGCAAAAATAAGCATGTTCTTCAGCCTATTCTTTTTTTCGGTCATTGAGTTTGGATTTTGTGTGTGAGTGTAAGGGAGGTCCGTGAGTATATCCACAGTCACAGAAACAGGGGTGTTGACAAGTGACTGAGGCAGTAAGCGGGCTGCGAGTTAAAGTCACTTCCCCATAACAGGGTTAATAGACGCATAGGTACTTAGGAGTGGATTTACTTCTTAGTGCAGCGGTCTATGTCGTCGCCCGCGGAGCGGGAGCTCCCCTGTTCGACTCCCCCTCAGGACATCAGATTTTAATACACAACGCAGAGGAGTCCGAACCGATCTGTCACACAAGCTTACTTTGAATATCGCTGCTGTCGGGACAAAACCTCATAACCCCAAAAACCCAACTTTTCAGCAGATGAAAAAAACTAACACAGATTTGAGGGTGAATAGAGTTAGGAGGTTTAGACAGATGATCGGTTTAATGCTTTTCCATTGTTTAAACTTTGTAAAACCCACACACACATATGGAGGATGATCTACGGAGTTGATTTATATAATAAAAAAAAAATAAAAAAAATGGAGTTATGAGGTTTTGTCCTGACAGCAGCGATATGTACATTTGTGATTTTTTCTTTTTTTCTTTTCCTTTTGAAAGTCCACACGTGTGTTTTTGATTTATCTATAAACAAAGACCGAAAATAAAACTATTCATCATCATCATCATCATCATCATCATCATCATCATCATCATCATCATCATCATCATCATCATCATCATCATCATCATCATCATCAAGTGGAACCAGAGAATTTAAATATATACGAATAAGGGAAAAAAATAAAACAATTCAAGTTCAGATTTGGAATACATACAACGTATACATATGATTGGAAAAGAAATTGGGGTTTTGATTCGGGACATATATTATAAATATCACATACTAGACTAAGCTGAAGGACCTAACACACATGACACACAAATATGACGATGAGGAACATGAGGAGAACATATGCAAAGCCCTGACCGGGAGCTCTGGAGCTGTACTTAGATCACATGAAGGACAAAAATTCAAATAAAATGTTGGACAATTATAGGGGCTTGGGAGAATCTCCATTGGGGATATCTCCGTCACTAGGGGGGGGGGGGGGGGGGGGGGGCTCACTAGGAGAGCCAACCCCCCCCCCCCCCCCGCCAATGGGGGCAAAAGCCTGGGAAGCGCCAATTGTCTTTCTTCCTTTTATTTTATGTCATGTTAGAATAGCAGTTGCTGTAAATGTAGTACATATCGATATTTGTGACATGGGAGGAGCGGAAGTGGGCGGGCTTGGCTCGGTGGGGGGGAGTGCCGGGGGGGGTTCGGCCCGGGAGAGGGGGGCCTGGCGTGTTGTGGGGTCGGTGTGCGTGGGGTGTGGTTCTTTTTGGGCCCTCGACCGCTATGTCTGGGCGGTCTTGTCTCTGGGGTCGCGGGGGGTCTGGGGGCTATTGAGGCGTGGTGCTCTGGCCTTCTGAGGGCCTGGGCATGGGATTCCGGGATCTGACGGTCGGGGCGGGGGCCCTGGATACTCGGCTCCATGCATAGTGGACCTGGGATATGGGGTTGTCCTGTTTCTCGGGGGGATGGTGGGAGGGAGGGTTTCTCTTATGGTGGTCAGAGCTGCTGAGCTTTGCCCAATCGTCCGTGAATAATTCAAGGGACCCATGTCATGTAATGTTGTATGTTTGATTGTGTTACTGTCTAAATGTTGTAAGTCTATAATTGTGAATACAAATTAAAAGGTGACAAGCATTATAAATGTCATTTTTCAGTCTCTAGCATTGTATTATAGTAATAGGAGTTAGTATTAATGTGTTTTTGTGTCTAAATACCATATTGGCGGATTGCTCTCATTCAGCTCAGACCATTTCCTGCTCGATTTAATTAGGTCATTCTGATTTGAGGCGCATGCTGACGTCAGTGGTGCTGGGTAAGCGGACAGCCCACACAGCGAGTGGAAACCACTTCCTCAAACTGCGAGTCTCTCTCTCTCTCTCTCTCTCTCTCTCTCTCTCTCTCTCTCTCTCTCTCTCTCTCTCTCTCTCTCTCTCTCTCTCTCTCTCTCTCTCTCTCTCTCTCTCTCTCTCTCTCTCTCTCTCTCTCTCTCTCTCTCTCTCTCTCTCTGTCTCTATCTCTCTCTGTCTACCAGTCGCATACTGTGTGGGCTGACTGTCACTCAAAGTGCTTATGGGCGGAGCCAGGCCATAACAGCCTGAAATCCTGAGGCTGGAAAATCATGGTTTTGAGTACTTGATTAGAAATATAAAACAATGCATTTAAAAAAAAAAAAACGTACAGATGTCTTCAATAGACTCACAGGAATTGTGTAAAGTTTCCCAAATAGTGCTAGGAATAGCAATGCAGGTCCCCTTTAAGTAAAAAAAAAAAAAGAAAAAAAGAACGAATCCCAGATGAGAAACCATTCAGGAAAGGCAGTCAAACATGGAACAGTCTCCCCGTTTCCATAAGGGAAAGCCCCACCCTTGCTTCTTTTAGAGGGCAACAAAAAATGGCTGAAGAGCAACCAGTCATGTGAACACATGTGACATATCTCTGTTACGATTGGCGCATTTCGTTGGCATGGTGGAGTGTGGAACCCAATTGCAGCAGATAACGGAGAGATAATTAACAGGAAGCAGGAGACGGCGTTGTGACGATAACAAGGTTTACTCAAAACAGAAAACAAGGAAACACGACTGACACACAGGTAACATGAAACAATGAACCAGCAAGTGTATGCTGGCCCAGAACACCTAAATACAAACACTAATTTGAGACAGAGGATAATTACTAACAGGACACAGGTGTGGTAGACAAAACTAACATAATACGGAGCACACAGGGGAAAACAATAACAATTGTACAAACTGAGACATATGAGACTAAAACACATTTACAAAACACAGACAGTAGGGACACAAGACTAACACAGTGGAAATAATAAAGACAACATAGACAAAAACGAATAAATCAAACATAAATGGCAGCAAATAATGTTAATCTGGTGAGTGAGCTGATGCCAGATCTGCCACATCTGGATCAGCCCACCGGTTGGCAATGTTGTAGTGTGAAGGGGTGTATGGAAGGGGAGTTGAGAAGGTCCGACACCTGGACCAGCCGAACCGGGAGGAGGGTTGCCGTCCGGTCCCGTAGGACCGGGGGAAGCGTTACAATCTCTAGCCACTAGTATTTCTGTGCATTGCTGTTATGTATTTATAAACGTTTTACTGTTTTTACGTGTCCTGTTTTTATGTTTGGGGACAACGGATGGAAATGAGCCTCGTGCTAAATCCGGCTAATTTTTACACTCCACAGTGTTCATTGATTTTGCATTGTCTCGACCGGAAAAAAAAAGAAAATTGTCTTGGGAACTTCTTCTTGCCTGGATTCAGGAATGTGGTCCGTTGTCTCTCGTTTCTCCGGCAGACCTGGACACCCCGGTGCTCACCGTCCACCAGACCATCAGTGACGTGCGGGGGAGCTACTACCAGGAGAAGACGGTGTTCCTGCGCTGCACGGTCAACTCCAACCCGCCGGCCCGGTTCATCTGGAAGAGAGGGAACCTGCCCATCGAGCAGAGCAAGGACAACGGGGTGGACATCTACGAGCCGCTCTACACACAGGTACACACACACAGACACAGGTACACACACACACACACACACAGGTAGACACACACACACAGACAGACACAGGTACACACACACACAGACACAGGTAGACACACACACACAGACACAGGTACACACAGGTACACACACAGACACAGGTACACACACACACACACAGACACAGGTACGCACAGGTACACACACAGACATAGGTACACACACAGACACAGGTACACACACAGGTACACACACAGACATAGGTACACACACAGGTACACACACAGACATAGGTACATGCACACACATACACACAGACATAGGTACACACAGGTACACATACACACAGACATAGGTACATGCACACACATACACACAGACATAGGTACACACAGGTACACCCACACAGACATAGGTACATGCACACATATACACACAGACATAGGTACACACAGGTACACATACACACAGACACAGGTACATGCACACACATACACACAGACATAGGTACACACAGGTACACATACACACAGACATAGGTACATGCACACACATACACACAGACATAGGTACACACAGGTACACATACACACAGACACAGGTACATGCACACACATACACACAGACATAGGTACACACAGGTACACATACACACAGACACAGGTACACACAGGTACACATACACACACAGACAGACATAGGTACACACAGGTACACATACACACAGACACAGGTACACACAGTCACACAGACACAGGTACACACAGGTACACAAGCACATGTACACGTATGGTAATAAACACAAGATATAGATAATAAACACAAGCTAAAGGTAAATAACACAATATATAGATAATAAACACAGGATATAGGTAATAAACACAAGATATATGTAATTAACACAAGGTTTACATATATGTAATAAACACAAGATATAGGTAATAAACACAAGGTTTACATATATGTAATAAACACAAGATATAGGTAATAAATAGGGATGCTCGATATTGGCTTTTTTACCAATACCGATATACCGATATTGTCCAACTCTGAATTTCCGATACCGATATCAACCGATATCAACCGATACCGATATATGCAGGGTTCCCCCCCCCCCCCAATTTCAGGTAATTAACATTACATATCTCTTGTTGTGGAATTAACACAACATTATGCATACTTTTGACAATAAATAAAATCAGAATTTGTTCTTACTTGCTTGCCTGGGTAAATAAAGGTTATAGAAATGTAAAAAAAAATTACCGATACCGATATTTTCCGATATCACATTTTAATACCGATATCGGCCGTTAATATCGGTAGGCCGATAATATCGGACAACCCTAGTAATAAACACAAGGTTTACATATAGGTAATAAACACAAGATATAGATAATAAACATACGGTTTACATATATATATTAAACCCAATGTACACACACAGACATAGGTACATGCACACACATACACACAGACATAGGTACACACAGGTACACATACACACAGACATAGGTACATGCACACACATACACACAGACATAGGTACACACAGGTACACCCACACAGACATAGGTACATGCACACATATACACACAGACATAGGTACACACAGGTACACATACACACAGACACAGGTACATGCACACACATACACACAGACATAGGTACACACAGGTACACATACACACAGACACAGGTACATGCACACACATACACACAGACATAGGTACACACAGGTACACATACACACAGACACAGGTACATGCACACACATACACACAGACATAGGTACACACAGGTACACCCACACAGACATAGGTACATGCACACACATACACACAGACATAGGTACACACAGGTACACCCACACAGACATAGGTACATGCACACACATACACACAGACATAGGTACACACAGGTACACCCACACAGACATAGGTACATGCACACACATACACACAGACATAGGTACACACAGGTACACCCACACAGACATAGGTACATGCACACACATACACACAGACATAGGTACACACAGGTACACATACACACAGACACAGGTACATGCACACACATACACACAGACATAGGTACACACAGGTACACATACACACAGACACAGGTACATGCACACACATACACACAGACATAGGTACACACAGGTACACATACACACAGACACAGGTACATGCACACACATACACACACAGACAGACATAGGTACACACAGGTACACATACACACAGACACAGGTACACACAGTCACACAGACACAGGTACACACAGGTACACAAGCACATGTACACGTATGGTAATAAACACAAGATATAGATAATAAACACAAGCTAAAGGTAAATAACACAATATATAGATAATAAACACAGGATATAGGTAATAAACACAAGATATATGTAATTAACACAAGGTTTACATATATGTAATAAACACAAGATATAGGTAATAAACACAAGGTTTACATATATGTAATAAACACAAGATATAGGTAATAAATAGGGATGCTCGATATTGGCTTTTTTACCAATACCGATATACCGATATTGTCCAACTCTGAATTTCCGATACCGATATCAACCGATATCAACCGATACCGATATATGCAGGGTTCCCCCCCCCCCCCAATTTCAGGTAATTAACATTACATATCTCTTGTTGTGGAATTAACACAACATTATGCATACTTTTGACAATAAATAAAATCAGAATTTGTTCTTACTTGCTTGCCTGGGTAAATAAAGGTTATAGAAATGTAAAAAAAAATTACCGATACCGATATTTTCCGATATCACATTTTAATACCGATATCGGCCGTTAATATCGGTAGGCCGATAATATCGGACAACCCTAGTAATAAACACAAGGTTTACATATAGGTAATAAACACAAGATAT
>NC_140181.1:19585109-19592609 GCF_963971535.1 Notolepis coatsorum
GGCAGGTAGAGACGGAGACGGAGAGGACGCGGAGAGAGTGGTTAATGTCTCGGCCAGGCGTGTCTTCATTAGACGAGATGGGCTCAGATAAAGGAATATGGAGTATGATTGAAAGCAACCCTTTGTGAATATGGGGGCAGATTGTAGCGAGAGTGTGATATGAAGCACAAAAGGAGGACAGAACTCATCCATTTTTGTCATGGCCTCATCCTGAAGAGGCCGATTTATTAGGAAAATGATTGCCGGCAGCAAAAGTAAAACTTGTAGTAAAAGTAAAAAAAAAAAAAAAGTAAAAATAAAAAAAACTGTTTGATTTCAGAGCATGATCTATGTTTAAGTTATTGAGAAATGTACAGAGATTGACAACTTTATTTAAGTCATCTGCTATTAAAGTCTCTCAATACAGAGGGAAGATGCCCATCTGGATAAGAGCTCAACGCTACTGTCAAACACAGGTGTGGTTCCAGACGTAGAGGCTGTACATCTGACACACCTGGTCCTCCTCCTGCTCTTCCTCCTCCTCCTCCACATCTTCCTCCTTCTCCTCTTCCTCCCTCTCATATTCCTCCCTCTCATCCACATCATCCTCATATATCGTCCTCCCTCTCCTCTTCATCCCTCTCCTCTTCATCCCTCTCCTCTTCATCCCTCTCCTCTTCATCCCTCTCCTCTTCATCCCGCTCCTCTTCATCCCTCTCCTCTTCCTCCCTCTCCTCTTCATCCCTCTCCTCTTCATCCCTCTCCTCTTCATCCCTCTCCTCTTCATCCCTCTCCTCTTCATCCCTCTCCTCTTCCTCCCTCTCCTATTCCTCCCTCTCATCTTCCTCCATCTCCTCTTCATCCCTCTCCTCTTCATCCCTCTCCTCTTCATCCCTCTCCTCTGCATCCCTCTCCTCTTCCTCCCTCTCCTCTTCATCCCTCTCGTCTTCCTCCCTCTCCTCGTCATCCCTCTCCTCTTCATCCCTCTCCTCTTCATCCCTCTCATCTTCCTCCCTCTCCTTGTCATCCCTCTCCTCTTCCTCCCTCTCCTCTTCATCCCTCTCCTCTTCATCCCTCTCCTCTTCATCCCTCTCCTCTTCCTCCCTCTCCTCTTCATCCCTCTCCTCTTCATCCCTCTCCTCTTCATCCCTCTCTTATTCATCCCTCTCCTCTTCCTCCCTCTCCTCTTCATCCCTCTCGTCTTCCTCCCTCTCCTCTTCATCCCTCTCCTCTTCATCCCTCTCGTCTTCCTCCCTCTCCTCTTCATCCCTCTCCTCTTCATCCCTCTCCTCTTCATCCCTCTCCTATTCATCCCTCTCCTCTTCATCCCTCTCCTCTTCCTCCCTCTCCTCTTCATCCCTCTCCTCTTCATCCCTCTCCTCTTCCTCCCTCTCCTCTTCATCCTTCTCCTCTTCATCCCTCTCCTCTTCATCCCTCCCCTCTTCATCCCTCTCCTCTTCATCCCTCTCCTCTTCCTCCCTCTCCTCTTCATCCCTCTCCTCTTCATCCCTCTCCTCCACATCATCCTCATATATCTTCCTCCCTCTCCTCTTCATCCCTCTCCTCTTCATCCCTCTCCTCTTCCTCCCTCTCCTCTTCATCCCTCTCCTCTTCATCCCTCTCATCTTCCTCCCTCTCCTCTTCATCCCTCTCCTCTTCCTCCCTCTCCTCTTCATCCCTCTCCTCTTCCTCCCTCTCCTCTTCATCCCTCTCCTCTTCCTCCCTCTCCTCTTCATCCCTCTCCTCTTCATCCCTCTCCTCCACATCATCCTCATATATCTTCCTCCCTCTCCTCTTCATCCCTCTCCTCTTCCTCCCTCTCCTCTTCCTCCCTCTCCTCTTCATCCCTCTCCTCTTCATCCCTCTCCTCTTCCTCCCTCTCCTCTTCATCCCTCTCCTCTTCCTCCCTCTCCTCTTCATCCCTCTCCTCTTCCTCCCTCTCCTCTTCATCCCTCTCCTCTTCATCCTCCTCCTCCTCATCTCTCCTCTCCGGGCCCCCTGTGGCTGAGATCAATATTCTCCAGAGCAGCTCAAAGAGAGAGAGTGATAGAGAGAGAGAGAGAGAGAGAGAGGAGGGAGAGAGAGATGGAGAGAGGAAGAGAGAGAGAGAGAGCGAGGATAGAGAGATGGAGATAGATGGAGAGAGGAAGAGAGAGAGATGAGGGAGAGAGAGAGATAGAGAGGAGGGAGATAAAGAGAGATGGAGAGAGAGAGATGAGGGGGAGAGATGGAGAGAGGAAGAGAGAGAGAGAGTGAGGAGAGAGAGATGGAGAGAGATGGAGAGAGGAAGAGAGAGATGAGGGAGAGATATATAGAGAGGAGGGAGATAGAGAGAGATGGAGAGAGAGAGAGATGAGGGGGAGAGAGAGAGAGAGAGGAGGGAGAGAGAGATGGAGAGACGAAGAGAGAGATGAGGGAGATAGAGAGAGATAGAGAGGAGGGAGAGAGATGGAGAGAGATGAGGGAGAGAGAGAGAAAGAGAGGAGGGAGAGAGAGAGATATTAGACTAACGTAGAGTAGAGAGAGAGAGGAAGAGAGAGGAGGGAGAGAGAGAGAGAGAGATAGAGAGAGAGAGAGAGAGAGAGAGAGAGAGAGAGAGAGAGAGAGAGAGAGAGAGAGAGAGAGAGAGAGAGAGACCTGGGTAATATGTAACAATATTTATTTTCTACCTGTCTTATCACACTGTGGGATATTTTACAAGAACATTTTGAATTTTTTTTTTTTACATTTTTTACATTTTACATATTGTTCAAAATGCATCAGCTCTAACAATGTTCCCAATAACCAAACACACACATTTACAAAATACAGTAAACGCATTTTAGTTCAACGTTTGTACCTCTCTTGACAATCCAGTAGTTACTGTTTTATCTCTTTTACCTGTGCCATCTCTCTTGTATAATGAAATCCCTTTCAGTTTGCATGTGGAACATTCAGGGCCTGAAGTCTTCAACCTTTGGGCTGAAGAGTTTAGCCCCGGAACTCAAAACAAACCATTATTCTACAGGAGACATGGTGTAAAGCTGACACTGTCACCCACTGCCCCAACGATTATAGAGAAATAATAGTACCATCTCAGAAACACAGCAACATTAATAGAGGTAGAGGATCAGGAGGATTAATCATTTGGTATAAATCTGATCTACATCATCAAATTGACCCCCAAAAAATGGGCAAATATTACATATGGTTAAAACTAAAGAAAGAGCTCCTATTAACAGAAAAGGATTTGTTTATTTGTGCAATATATATCCCCCCCTCCGAATCCCCCTACTTCTCAGAGGACATTTTCCCTACCCTTGAGACAGAGACATGCCATTTCCAGGCCCAGGGAAATGTGCTCATCTGTGGGGACACCAACGCACGCACAGGAACACTTGCTGACCTCACAGATCCACAAGTAGACATTTACATCTCAAATGAAAATGTCTCTCACACTTTCACTCTCCCCCACAGGAGTAATAGTGACCAGGTCATCAACAGGAGTGGACGAGACCTCCTGCAGCTCTGTCAGAGCCTCAGTCAATGGTAGGGTTCGGGGGGACAGCCTAGGTAGATTCACCTACTGCTCACCTCTTGGCCACAGTACTGTAGATTATATGATCACAGACCTTGACCCTTCCTCCCTCAGCTCATTCACTGTGAAACCACTAACCCCTCTGTCTGATCACAGCCAAATTACCCTGTTTATTAAAAGATCAGACACAACAATGGCACAAACATAAAACAGTAAGCTGTACAATATCAGAAATGCATACAGATGGGACCAAAACAGTGCAGAACAATACCAGAAAGCAACTCATACCCCACGAATCCAAACACTTTTGGATAACTTTCTGGATTCCACATACTCTCACAGTAAAGAAAGCCTCAACCTAGCAGTAAACAATATTAACAATATATACAGACAAACAGCAAAGGAGGCACAACTGAAATGTACTACAAACAAACCAAAAACTGCAACAAAAAACAGCTGGTTTGATACAGATTGTAAAATCATTAGGAAAAAATTAGAATGCTATCAAATCAAAAACACAGAGACCCCAATAATGCTGATGTACGCTTTATCTACTGTGAGACACTAAAACTCTACAAACGTACACTCAGAACCAAAAAACAACAATATGACAAACAGCAACTGACACTAATTGAGGAGGCAATCAATACAAACAACTTTTGGCAACATTGGAAACACATAAACAAACCACAAAACCAGGAATTGGCTATACAGAACAGTGATATATGGACAACCCATTTTAAAACACTATACCACACTGTTCAAATTGATGGAACCACAGAACAATCTCAAATTCTTGATAAATTGACTAAATGGAGCTTGCCATAAAAGACAATCAAACCCCATTAGACTCCCCAATTATTGAGCAGGAACTGCTTAAGAAACTACAAACTCTTAAATCTAAAAAGGTTTGTGAACCTGATGGCATCTTGAATGAGATGATGAAAAATATGAACAAGAAATTCCAATTGGCTATATTAAAACTATTCAATTTGGTCCTGAGTGTAGGATATTTTCCTGACATCTGGAATCACGGACTCATAACCCCAATCTATAAAAGCGGAGACAAATTTGACCCTAATAACTACAGAGGCATCTGTGTGAACAGTAATCTGGGGAAGGTTTTCTGTAGTATTATGAATACCAGACTTTTAAACGTCCTTACCAAGCACAATGTCTTGAGTAAAAGCCAAATTGGATTTATACCTAAACACAGCACAATTGATCATATCTACACCCTACATACCCTAATTGATAAACATATAAACCAAAATATAATCAAAATATATGCCTGTTTTATTGACTTCCAAAAGGCTTTTGATTCTATTTGGCACACAGGACTGTTCTATAAAGTTATAGAGAGTGGTGTAGGGGGTAAAACATATGATATTATTAAATCAATGTACTCTGGTAATATGTGCAGCGTAAAAATTGGCAAAAAATAACAGAATTCTTTACCCAAGGACGAGGCGTTCGTCAGGGCTGCAACCTCAGCCCGGCACTCTTCAATATCTATATTAATGAATTGGCTAATATACTAGAAAAGTCCTCTGCCCCCCGTGTAAGTCTCCACAATCGGGAAGTGAAATGCCTGCTCTTTGCAGATGACCTGGTTGTGTTGCCCCCCACAGCAGACGGCCTACAGCAGAGCCTGGACCTGCTAGAGCATTACTGTCAGACCTGGGCCCTGGCAGTAATCCCCAAAAAGACCAAAATAATGATATTCCAAAAAAGATCCAGATCTCAGGACGTCCTACCAAAGTTCTCAATTGGTACAAAACATGTAGAGTACTGCACATATTACACCTATTTAGGCCTAAAACTAAGTTCAACTGGACATTTTAAGAAAGCAGTCAATGAGCTGAGAGGGAAAGCACGCCAGGCTTTCTATGCCATAAAAAGAAATATACAAACAGAAATACCAATTCGAATCTGGTTAAAATTTATTGAATGTGTTATTGAACCAATTGCACTCTATGGCAGTGAGGGGTGGGGTCCACTTACAAAACAAGACTTTACCCAATGGGACAAACACCCCATTGAGATCCTGCATGCAGAGTTCTGTAAGATTCTCCTACATGTCCAGAGGAAAACTACAAACAATGCATGCAGGGCAGAATTAGGCCGTTACCCACTAATACTAAAAATACAAAAAAGAGCAATTAACTTTTGGACACACCTAAAACGAAGTGACCCCCTCTCGTACCATTATCAAGCCCTGCAGTGCCAAGAGCTGAGGAGCATCAGGAACCCCCTTACCCAGCTGGTCCTGAGGCTGAGTCCACAAACCTGCTCTCTTAACACACCTCAGGAACAGAACACATCACCAATCAGAATAAATCAAATTACTACACAGCTAAAACAAAACTACATCACCTATTGGAAAACACAAACAAAAGCACAGAGCAAAATGCAGTGCTATCTGGCTCTAAATCGACAGTACACCATAGCAGATTATTTGAGCATGGTGACTGATCAACAACTAAAAAGACCTTGACAAAATACAGACTGAGTGAGCACAGCCTCGCTGTTGAAAAGGGAAGGCACAGGAAAACCTGGCTCCCTGCAGAGCAAAGGCTATGCTGTCATTGCATCCTCAGTGAGCCTGAAACTGAGTTGCACTTCCTCACCAAATGTGAAAAATATAAAGATATTAGAGAAACGCATTTAAAAAGATTTGAACTAATAAAAAAAGGTTTTCTTGCACTACCAGATACAGGAAAACTACCAGTCCTACTAGGGGATGACTCAACAAGCTGTGAGCTAGTGAGTGACAGTCACCTGACATGTTTATGCCGTAATATTTTATGTTCTATTTTATGATGAACATTTTTTGTATGTACTATGACATTAATATGTGTTTTGTAATCCATGCTTATGCTATCAATAATTTGCTTTGGCAACATGTACAAGCTGCGTCATGCCAATAAAGCCACTTGAATTGAATTGAATATTTAAACATGTTAAAATTAATGCTATTGAAAGCAGAGAGAGAAGGGGGGGCTATATAACCCACAGGCAGAGACAGAGAGAAGATAATATCCCAGCAATACAACAGAACGGAGAACTTGGGAGGTGAGTTGTACTTAACCTGAGAGAGAGAGAGAGAGAGAGAGAGAGAGAGAGAGAGAGAGAGAGAGAGAGAGAGAGAGAGAGAGAGAGAGAGAGAGAGAGAGAGAGGAGAGAGAGAGAGAGAGACAAGAGAGAGAGAGAGAGCAGGTTAGAACTCTGGTGTTCTTTATTTTCATTAAAACATCTGAACTAAGACAGCACAGCAGGGAAACTCCATACATCTAACAAAACAACCCTCTCTCTCATCCACCCACACACACACACACACACACAGACACACACACACACACACACACACACCACACACACACACACACACACACACACACACACACACACGCACACACACACACACACACGCACACACGCACACACACACGCGCACACACACACACACACACACACACACACACACACACACACACACACACACACACACACACACACACACACACAACACACACACACACACACACACACACACACACACACACACACACACACACACACACACAATGCCGACATCATACCATTTCGAAACACCATCAACTATAATAGCAGCAACCCCCTCAAGCATAATTACTAATCAGATGCACGCAGCCAGTCCCTCAGTACATATTGCCTCCTTGTCCCTAGATATAGACTCAAGAAGTCAAATTAAAGGAGAAATGGAGTAACTGAAACATATCTTCCAGTGTTATTATTTGCCAGTGTTATTATTTACGAGTGTTATGATTTGTCAGTGTTATTATTTGCCAGTGTTATTATTTGCTGACTTGGCGCGTTACATTTAGCAAAACTCTGTTTAAAGCCCAACTTGCAGGTTAAACCCTACTCTGCAATTATGGGTAGTTTACATCATTGGTATCTAATTTAATTATTTATTTTCTTCCATTTGACGCCGGAAATTTCACTCAGAAATGGTTAAAAAG
>NC_140181.1:19595930-19603430 GCF_963971535.1 Notolepis coatsorum
GACCTTTATTCATCCTGTTTATGTTGTTTATCATGTAACATTATCATGTAACATTGTAGCACTGGACATAGAAGCTGTATATTGTTTATTTCAGAGTAACCATTTGTGATACTCCAAACACACTATAACAAGCACACACACTGCACACACACACACACACACACACACATGCACACACACACACACACACACACACCACACACACACACACACACACACACACACACACCACACACACACACACACACACACACACACACAATATATACACAGACACACACATATACAGTACACACAAATATATACACGCACACACACACACACACACACACACACACACACACAACACACACACACACACACACACACACACAACAAGCACTCAAGCAATTGCACGGTGGGTAATTGTTTACCAGCCACAAGCCTCACGTCATCCTCTCAGACCTCATGCTCAGTTAAAAATACTCCACCACTTTACCTCCATCACTCTCTTCATCCTCTTTCTCTCTATCTCTCTCTCACTCTCTACTCTCTCTCTATCCCTTGCTATGCCTGGAGACGGTCCAATTATCTCAGTGAGGTGGCTGTAAGATCCCCCCACAAATTATGACAACCATCCATCCAGCCAGCCACCAACCATCCAGCCAGCCAGCCAGCCAGCCAGCCAGCCAGCCAGCCAGCCAGCCAGCCAGCCAGCCAGCCAGCCACCCAACCATCCATCCATCCAGCCAGCCAGCCAGCCAGCCACCCACCCAACCACCCAGCCAGCCAGCCAGCCAGCCAGCCAGCCAGCCAGCCACCCAACCATCCATCCAGCCAGCCAGCCAGCCAGCCAGCCAACCACCCAGCCAGTCAGCCAGCCAACCACCCCAGCCAGCCAGCCACCCCACCAGCCAGCCAGCCAGCCCCAGCCAGCCAGCCACCAGCACCACCCAGCCAGTCAGCCAGCCAGCCAACCACCCCAGCCAGCCAGCGCCACCATCCATCCAGCCAGCCATCCACCCAGCCACCCAGCCATCCAACCATCCATCCATCCAGCCAGCCAGCCAGCCAGCCACCCAACCCATCCAGCCAGCCACCCAACCATCCATCCAGCCAGCCACCCAACCATCCATCCAGCCAGCCAGCCAACCACCCAGCCAGCCAGCCAGCCACCCAACCATCCATCCGGCCAGCCAGCCACCCACACAGACAGCCAGATTTTTCCCCTCAGTGGATTCCAGTGTGCAGCGTAGCTTATCTACTGCTCATCAAGCTAGTGTCAACAGCTAATGAATGCTCTGCTGTAGGGCTGGGCGATTAATCGAAAAAAGATTGCGATCTCGATTCATAGACCTATGCAATCTCATTTCTAAAATATGACGATTTTTTATATATAAAAAAAATATATATTTTTATTATTTATTTTTTTTACTTTTTACTTAACTTTTAAATGATGACGATTCTGACTTGAGTTATTTTGTATGTTACAAGAGACTTTTAAGTTTAAGCACTTTCATATATGTTATGTTGTCTGTTTAAGAAAGAGTGCAATAGGGGCGGCCGGGTAGCGCAGTGGACTCAGCGTCTGTCTACCACCGCAGAGACACTGGTATCGAATCCGGCTGTCAGCGGTACCTCCGGCTTGGTCGGTTGTCATACTGACACAATTGGCAGTGTCAGCGGGTGGGAAGCCGGTGGGTTGTATCCTGGTCATTGTAAACAGCGACTCCTACAGGTCACACACACACACACACACAAATATATACACAGACACACACATATACAGTACACACAATATATACACGCACACACACACACACACACACACACACACAACAAGCACTCAAGCAATTGCACGGTGGGTAATTGTTTTTTTCACGTCATCCTCTCAGACCTCATGCTCAGTTTAAAAATACTCCACCACTTTACCTCCATCAAGAAAGAGTGCAATAGGGGCGGCCGGGTAGCGCAGCGGACTCAGCGTCTGTCTACCACCGCAGAGACACTGGTATCGAATCCAGCTGTCAGCGGTACCTCCGGCTTGGTCGGTTGTCATACTGACACAATTGGCAGTGTCAGCGGGTGGGAAGCCGGTGGGTTGTATCCTGGTCATTGTAAACAGCGACTCCTACAGGTCGGTCAGGGCGCCTGCACAGCGAGGGAGGGAATTGGGGAAGGTAGTGTGAGCCTCCCACGCGTTACACTTCCCCAGTGAGAGTCCTCGCTGTCAGGTGAAAAAAGGCTGCTGGCTGTCTCCACATGTATCGGAGGACGCATGTGATAGACTTCAGGGCTCCCTAGACCGGCAAGTGGGGGGCAAATGCGCACAATGACCAGGAAGGGGAGGGGGGAATTGGGATAACGACTAAATTGGGATGGGAGAAAAATACAGAAAAATGGAGGAGAAAAAGTTGACAAAAAAGAAAGAGTGCAATAAATGATTTTATTGAAAAAATAAGAATCGTGTGAGAGAATCGTGATCGCAATTCTTAGAGAAAAAAATCGTGATTCACATTTTAGCAAGAATCGCCCAGCCCTACTCTGCTGTGAGGCTTATGTAATGACATTGACATAGGTGAATTTATATAAAAAAAAATTTATCTATTTTTTCTCCCCCTTTTTTCCGTATTTTTCTCCCATCCCAATTTAGTCGTTATGCCAATTCCCTTCCTGGTCGTTGCTCGCATTTTCCCCCCACTTGCTGGTCTAGGGAGGGTTGAAGACTATCACATGTCTCCTCCGATACATATGGAGTCAGCCAACCGCTTCTTTTCACCTGACAGCGAGGACTCTCATTGGGGGAGTGTAACGCGTGGGAGGATCACACTACCTCCCCCAGCTCCTTTCCCTGCTGAACAGGCGCCCCGACCGACCAGTAGGAGTCGCTGTTTACAATGACCAGGATACATAACCCACCGGCTTCCCACCCGCTAACACTGCCAATTGTGTTAGTAGGGACGACTGACCAAGCCGGAGGTACCGCTGACAGCTGGATTCTAACCCAGAGTCTCTGCGGTGGTAGGCGAGCGCTTAGTCCGCTGCGCTACCCAGCCGCCCCGAATTTATATAATTTGAATATCTTGCTATTGAGCTCAAAGCTGAACTGTCTTTGCTCATCATCATATTGTATTGTCAATGTGGCCTTGTCATAAAGGCCTCCGCAACGAGAATCTCTATCTCTCCATCTCTCTCCCTCTCCCTCTCCCTCTCTATCTCTCCCTCTCTCTCCCTCTCCCTCTCCCTCTCCCTCTCCCTCTCCCTCTCCCTCTCTCTCTCTCTATAAGTATTATCAATCGGTCAGACAAAACAGGAAAGGGGCAGGGGTTGCCGCTATTTTATCTACATCGTTTGTATATAATGACATTGACATGGGTGAATTTACATAATTTGAATATCTTGCTATTGAGCTCAAAGCTGAACTGTCTTTGCTCATCACCACATTGTACCGGCCACCAAAATAATATATAAATATTTCTGCAGGAATTCTCAGAGCTAATCTCAGTCGGTATCATTAGATGTGAAAGATGAATCATACATGGAGATCTGAATATTCATATAAATAAGAAGAAGGACCCCAAGGCTATTGAGCTCATCAACCTACTGGACATCTTTGAGACAAAATCTCCCCTTGGTTAAATAATAGCAGTGTTGGTCAGACAAAGATAATCTGTAGAGCTGCTGAACGAAAACAGAGGAAAACCAACTTTTTTTTTAAACTTACATTTTTATTTAACATTTACAACACAATATTTACAGTGACATCCATAACATAACAACATACAGACATGGGTCCCTTGAATATGGCCTCATTCGGCCATCCAGACCCCCATACACCCCCCCCCCCCCCCCCCCCCCACTCTGAGTTAAGCCCATTGGAGCCTCCCATATCCCAGGCCGCTGCGCTCGCAGCCGGGCCTCCAGCGACACGGGTCCCTTGAATCAATTGGGCCAGGCCCAGTAGAGGAAAGGATAGGGGACTCCCCCCCACCAAGCCAAGCCCGCTATTTCCCATGCCCCTGAGAGCCCCACCCCTCGCCCATCGACCCACCCAACACACAGGGCCCCGCCGGGCAAAGCCCAGCCTCTCTGATCCCCCCGAGAGAAACCCCTCCCTCCTGCCCTCCTCCCCGAGAGACAGAACACCCCATATCCTGGTCCACCATGCGCAGAGCCGAGCCCCCCGAGCCCCCACCCACCCCCGCCCGACAGGCCCCCGAGAGCCCCAAGCCCAGGCCCGCAGAAGGCCTAAGCACCACGCCTCAATGGCCCCCCGACCCCCCGCGACCCCAAGCTCGGTGCCCCCCCGGCCCGGAGACCAGACCGCCCGGCCACGGCGGCCGAGGACCCCAGGAAACCAAACCCCCCCCACACCAATCCCACAACACGCAAGGCCCCCCCTCCCCCGGATCGAACCGCCGGAACGATGGCCCCTTCCCCCAACACCCCCCCCTACTGAACCCAGCCTGCCCACCTCTGTACCTCCCATGTCACCGACATCACCGCCTACATTTATGAAACTAAACTAACAACACAATAAGAAAAAATGACATGAATATAAATGGTTATATGTTTCGCACTCTTTCCCCGGTTGGCGGTTTGGAGGGGGATCAGCCCTCCCACTGGAGAAGCCCCCCCCCCCAGAGACGGAGATACCTCCCAAAGAAGGTTCTCCAAGCCTCTCTTCATGTCCAACATTTTGAATTCTTGTCCTTCATATTTGTCCATGTGCACATTTAAAGCAACTGCTATTCTAACACAACTCTGAAGAAATAATATAAAAGAAGACAAAGACAATTGGCACTTCCCAGGTAATTCTTTTTAACCCTGTTAAACCCCTGTTGGCGGGTTGGAGGGGTAAGGCTCTCCTGGAGAGGGCCCCTCCTATAACGACGGATATCCCCTGGGGGGATTCTCCAATGTCCCTATTATTGTCCAACATTTTATTTGAATTCGTATCTTTCATATGATAGTACATTCCCTGAGCTCCCGGTCAGGTCTCCGAATGTGATTCCCCATGTTCCCCGACCCCCTAGCTGTGTGTCATGTGTGCCTGTGTCCACAGTTTAGTCCAGTACGTGTTATTTGTATTATATGTCCCGAATCAAGTCCCAATTTTCCCAACTAATGTGTTTACCTTGTCTGTATTCCCAGTGGTCTGTGTGTTGCCTGCCGTGTGTCTCGAATCATAACCTCCATTCACTATCTAATTATATGCATATGTGATATTGAATCTTGGTCGGTGTGTGTGACCTCAGTGCTCGAGTCCTGCTTGGTGTGTGAGACTTCGTTATTCGAGTTCTGGCTGGTCCGGTTGTTCTCGGTGCTCGGATCCCGGTTGGTGTGTGTGGCCTCCGTGTTCGCATCTTGGCCGGCCCGGGCGACCAAGAGGAGAGAACACATCAGTCCAGTATTAGCTACCTTGCACTGGCTTCCGGTAACATTTGGAATCGATTTCAAGGTCCTCCTCCTTATGGAACAGGACAAAGCTACATTGCAAATTCTCTAGTCATATGTGCCTCCTAGAATATTGCGACTACTGGTCTATTGAAGGTTCCAAACCACAGCCTAAAAGAGAATCGGGGACGCAGCCTTCGCAAACTATGCACCAAAGTTATGGAACACACTACCTATGGACATTAGGGAAGCTAGATCTCTAAATATAAAATAAAATAAGCTAAAACCGTACCTCTTCACCATAGCCTTTTAATACTGCTCATTGTACTGTAGATTGCACTATTTGACACTGTCCATTCTATTTGACTCTTTTATTACTTTTATTACATGTTCTAAACTGCAGACATTTAAATGAGACATCAGGCAGACTTGACATCTTGACACAAATTGTATTTTATCCTGCACTATTTTTTATTCTGCCTACTTTTATGCACTTCCTGTCAAATTCACATGTCAGTTATATGTTGATTTTAGCTTACTATCTTATGCACTGTAATCTGCCTAGCAACACTGTTCACCGTGTGCTTTGGCAGAGCTGCTCTAATAGTTTGAACAACTGTCCTGTAAAGTAATTCAGAACTGTTCTATAAAGTAATTTAGAAATGGACTTTGTAAAGAAACTCAAAGTATTTAAGGCACTGCTATATTCTGTAAAGTAATTCAGAACTGTTCTATAAAACATCTAGGACTGAACTTTGTAAAGTAACTCAAAGTAAGAATGAGCTTCCCTGTTGTTCGGACTGTTCTATAAAGTAATTTAGAACAGACCTTTGTAAATAAATTCAAAGTGAGTTGAGCTGCCCTGTTGTTCGGACTGTTCTATAAAGTAAGTAAGTTGAGCTGCTCTGCTGTTCTGTAAAGTAACTCAGAACAAATATCATGTAAACTTACCACATTGCGTAATGTTATACGTGGGTGTTTAGATTGTTTAGACTGCTTTGCATGCAGTTCTGTCTCCAGAACACCCCCACAGAACTCCCCTGGGTTCAGAGGTCAACCTGACACTCAACTCCACCGCATATTAATACATGTATGCTAATGAGTGGTGATATGCAATAATGATGAGATAATGAAACCCACTCCCACAATTCATATTTAATATCCTATCTATGAAACCCCAGGGGTCTGGATGACAAGGAGTGTTTATTTTTTTTCTTTCGCCCTTTAATCTACGAGGCACTTCATAATTTTTTCTGTATGACGTGTTTCGTTTGCAAGTGGGAAGCATACAGCTTTTTACTCTAGAGATGTGGACAAAAATATAGTTTATTCTACTCCTGGCAGCACAGTGTTGCCAGAAGTCAGTTCATTGGACACGGCTGATAGACCATTTAAAAAACTGTTCAAGCCCCGTAGCACGTTTTCTCCACAGATTAATCATGCATCAGTTGACACAATGTGTAGACTAGGATGAAGTTATGCTTCTATGTGAGCAAAGTAATGAAACTAGATTATTCCCTAATCGACTCGAGTCAGAGAGACTAGGAATTGATGCAGTTAGATAATTTAGTGTACAGGAAGGCCGATAAAGGCTTGGCCTTAGTGGTGCAGAATAAGAGTTCCTATGTTGCTGAATTAAATAGACAATTAGCAGACACAGATGTGTATATTCCTTTAAGCACAGATCCAACTGTTCGGTTCTCTTTGGAGATCAAAGATGTTCCAAAGCGCCTTCTTAAGGAGGGTGAGATTAAGGAGGGTGTCCCCGCGGAGTTCAGCCTGGAGGGTGCGTCGTCATGGGGCCACCATCCAATTCCTCGCCGGCGTGTTGGGCCTAGCAAGCCACGACCCCGCGAGTCGCAACTCTGGAGGAAAAGAGACAGCAGTCCAAGCTTGTTCTCTCTTCCCCTGATGGACTAAGGGAAGACAAGGGGAAGCGCTTGGTGCTTGCCACGCGTCACGGAGTTTCTTCAGACCAGCGTCTCCTCCGGAAGATGGCTGAAGAGTGACGACACGCTGCGGGCGGTGGCGGTGGCGGACCGCGCTCAGGTAAGAGGGCACTGTTGTGGAAAATGTGTATGGGGTGGACTAGTTTAATATAGGTCAACTAGCAGTGCTGAAAGA
>NC_140181.1:19608430-19718085 GCF_963971535.1 Notolepis coatsorum
GCACCTCAGGTAGTGAGAAGCTATGGCTATAGTTCACAGAACCAGGCGTCCAGGCGGCAGGCAGGGAATGGGCAATCAGGCCCACGGTTTACACAGGGACCGGGGAACGAACAACAGTTTCCCCGTTTCCACTGTTGGAACTGCGGCATGCAGGGACACAGGGAAATGAGATGTAGGCAACCATACCGTCCCGGCTCGGAGTATGGAAGACCCGTGCGCCAGGGGGAGTCACAAGGGCCTCACGACCAGGGGGAGACAGGAGGGCCCCGAAACCAGGGGGGTAATCACTAGGGGTGCCCAGAGAATGCGACGGGGGGAAATCAAATGATTGTGGTTTCCAAGGGAGCTGAGCAAGAACCTATTCTGCAGGTCCTAGTGGAGGGCAAATTAACAGAGATGATGGCAGACACTGGAGCAGGTTTTTCCTGCATAAAGCAAAAATACGCCGCTCACTTACCCCAGTCTGGACAGTATGTTCGGACGGTCGGATTCTCGGGAAAAACACAATTAATACCCACATCAGATCCAATCTCTATGACGTATAACAACAAGACCATAACAATACCTGTATTAATTTCGGACAGCACCCCGCGCAATCTCTTGGGACGAGATGCAATGTGTAAACTAGGCTGTAAAATCCTATGTACGCCTGAGGGGATTCAAATTGAACAAGACGTGTACCAAATGATGCTACAAGGGACGGGGGAGAAAGAGGCCACTGTGTTCTGGCTGGGCAACATAGATGCAGAGCTGCAAAGGGTCTGTGACCCCTGGGAGCCATTTCTGAAAACCCAACTGCCTCAGTCTAGACAAACAAACATGGAGGCACATTGCACACTACAATATTTGACGAATAGTGACCTAGTTAGGAACAAGGCATGGTTGCAGGGACAGCCCGAGCAGGTGCAGATTGACTCATCTACGATAATTGTAGGGAGACAGGGCGCGGCGTTGAGGGTTAACACGGGTAAGTATCTACGGGAACAACATAGACTAAGAGACGCCGCCCCACACATCACTCTGAGAATAAATCCTGGTTACGAATCCGAACATCTAGGTTCAATGATACAGGAATCCGAGACTCAAAGGTGGGTCTCCACGGAATCTCTGCTAATTTGGAACAGCGCAGATGGGAGTTTCATAAAAATAATGATTTCCTTTTCAGTTTTGGCAAAACCGCAAGTAATCAGATTACCAGGAGACCCTTGCGTTATTCCAGAGGCGGATGCTTTGCTGGAACAGGACATGTTGGCGCGCACCCCGGAACGGTTGTGGTCAAAACACGACACAGATGTGGGTCTAATATTGTCGGCACAGCCAGTGAAGGTCAGGTTAAAGAAGGGTTGTAGACCACCCTTTATCAGACAGTATACAATGAAGCCAGAGTCGGAGGAAGCTATATCACATCAGATTGAGGGACTGTTAAAGGGGGGAGTGCTCGTCCCTTTCAAATCCAGATGTAATACACCTATCCACCCAGTGCTAAAGGCGGACAGGGCTAGGTACAGACTGGTACACGATTTGAGGGCGGTGAACGACGTGGTGTCTGGACCAGAGGCGGAAGTCGCTAATCCACACACCCTCCTGACAAACATCCCGAGTAGCTCGCAGTACTATACGGTCATTGATCTCACGCAGGCATTCTTCAGTGTTCCATTGGAAAAAGAGTCTCAGTATCTGTTTGCTTTTACCCACAGGGGGAAACAATACTCTTACACCCGGTTGCCACAAGGGTTCGCGCACTCGCCACATTACTTCTCGAAGGCGCTCAAGGAAGACTTGCAAGGAGTGTGCGACACACTACTCAGCACGGTTTTACTGTATGCAGATGACATTCTAATCTGCTCGGATACACGTCAGCAGTGCCATGAGGACTCCATCAAAGTTGTGAGTGGATTAGCCGTGGGAGGCCACAAGGCATCCCGTTCAAAACTGCAGTACTGCCAGCCAAAAGTTGAGTACTTGTCTCGCGTCATTCAAAAGGGCATAAAAAACATCTCACCCACGCAACTCGAAGCTGTATCCAAGGCACCTAGGCCATTGACGGTCCGACAGATGATGACGTTTTTAGGGATGACTGGGTACAGCTCTGAGTGGGTGGAGGACTATACGATAGCGACAGCGCCGTTGAGGATGATGATAAAAGAGGCGGGTACAGACAAGCTTCGCGCTCCCTTGACATGGACCGAGGAGGGGGAGGACGCGTTCATAAACATTAAGCGTCTGTTGTTACAGGCCCCTGCCCTGGCGCTGCCGGATTATGAGAAGTGTTTCCACCTATTCGTCTCACATAGAGCGCAGCATGCGACAGCTGTCCTGACTCAAACACAGGGGGGGAGTGGGAAAAAACAACCGATAGCATATTACTCTAGAGCTCTTTCGCCGGTGGAGCAGGGTCTGCCACCTTGTTATCAGGCCCTGGCCGCAGCACATTTGATGTATGAGAAGGCAACGGCCGTGACAATGGGATATGACATTTGCATTTGGACACATCACAAATTGGCAAACTTGATTGAAAGAGGCAAATTTGTTCTGACCAGCCAACGGCAACAGGCTTACATGAGGCTCCTGCAGTACTCGGACGTTACGATAAAAACATGCCACGGCAGTAACCCGGCGGATCTGGTACCACTCCCGAGCGAGGGTCAACCGCATGAGTGTGAGGTGGAGGTACAGGCTTTCGTGAAACTCCGTCCTGATTTGGGAGTCGACCCGCTCGCGATAGCAGAACTCTCACTTTTTGTGGATGGGTCCTGCTATCGGGAGGGGGAAAATTTAAGGTCAGGATACGCCGTCGTACAGTGCAAACCTAACGGAGAAACACTAACAAGAAAGGCCGGACAATGCATGCAACCATGTTCGGCCCAGCTTGCAGAACTAATAGCACTAACAGAAGCATGCATAATAGCTAAAGATCGCACGGTTAACATCTTTACAGACTCTGCGTATGCGCATGGCGTATGCCACCTATTCGCGGCCATTTGGAAGGCAAGAGGCTTTAAGAAATCGGACGGCTCACCGATCCTTCACCACAAGCAGGTTGTGGCGCTTATTCAGGCTGTAAAGTTGCCCAAAAGCATTGCTATCGTAAAGTGCCAGGCACACAGAAAAGACCTGTCCTTTGTGACGACGGGAAACAACGCGGCGGACGAGGCCGCGAAGGCGGCGGCTGCGGTGCCGTCCACGGCTGTTCTGATGTTTGCGGCCGAACTGACGACTGAGGTAACTGAGGATAATTTGAGTGATCTTCAGGACTCAGCCACGCAGGCCGAGAAACAGTCGTGGACGGAGAGGGGGGCTGTAAGGGGGGCAGATGGTCTGTGGAGGAGTCATAACGGTTTGATAGTCGCCTCCATCGATCTTCTGTCCTTAGTGATACCTGAGGCTCATGGTGTTGATCACTGTGGAAGAGCAGAGACCCTGAAACGAATCACGAAAATGGGATTTTGGTCCCCAAAGCTTCAGGCACAAATTGACGTTACACTAGCCAGGTGTTTAACATGCTTACAGGGCAATGTGCGCAAAGGAGTACCGACAGTGGCGGCTTACACACCCCTCCCTGAGGGACCATTCAGACATCTGATTATGGACTATACAGACATGATAACGCCAGTGCAGGGCAAACGATACCTCCTGGTAGTAGAGGACTGCTTTAGTCGCTGGATTGAGGCCATTCCATCTAAACACAGGAACGCGGACACAGTGATCAAGTTCCTGTGTCGCGAGGTCATTCCGAGATTTGGAATTCCCACGATATTACAAAGCGATAATGGCCGCGAGTTCATCGACAAGGTGGTTAAAGGGCTGATGCAGAAATTAGGTATAAGACAGCGCCTTTCCTGTGTCTATAGTCCCGGGTCGCAGGGGAAGGTGGAAAGGGCCAATCTGGTCATTAAAAACAAACTGTTGAAAATCTGTATGCAAACTAAGCTTAACTGGATTGATGCTTTGCCACTTGCTCTGATGGCTATTAGAAGCAGCGTAAACCGCCAAACACAGCTAACACCGCATGAAATGCTTACAGGCCGCAGCATGCCAGCACCGCCATTTAGACACCTGGCTAGGGGCCCGGCATTAGATATTTTTGAGCAAGATCTGAAAAAATATCTTCAGCAAGTGACTAAAATACATGAAGCTGTGTTTCGATAGGAGCAGAGAAAGGAGAGAAAGGGGGTGAAGGAGGCGGAGAAGGAAGCCACCAAACCGAGACTGATCCCTGGGGACTTGGTCTTCGTAAAGGTCCACAAGAGAAAGTGGTCATCACCCCGGAGAGAGGGCCCGTACGAGGTGATCCGATCGACTGGAACGGCAGTCCAAGTCAAAGGATCAGCGACCTGGTTCCACTTCAATCACTGCATAAAGGCCAGCGGCGATCTCTTGGGGGATACAATCGATCGCAGTTATGCAGAACCCGACATGGAGGGTCCGAGACGGCAACTGGAAGGTGCAGTGCCTGCTGATGCTCCCGCAGATGTTGGCAGCAGTGTGCGGACGGTCGGCCGGGCACAACGACGTCATTGAGAACCGTCACGGTCGACCCGTCCTTGAGGATGGCGGGTTTGAGTGGGTAGGAGTCCCACGGGGTCCCGCTCAGGCTCAAGTACCAGCAGGCTTTCATGACCAGGCTCAGAATCAGGCGCCCCCTCTTCCCTCCATCGAGGAAGGGGGGGAGAAGATAAGACTACAACCAAAAGGGGTGTTTCCCGTAGGACCGCAAGGGCATGTTTTTGATTTTGACCATTCCCCCGTTACAGGCGGGGATACTTACCATTATACTAACGAGGATCGGGTTGTGGGGGTAGATAGGAGGGTTGAGCCTGTCCCGAACCAATCACAGGGGACAGGGGTGAGGGGAAAAAGGGAGGTCAAGGACACTGAGTCGGAAGAGGTGGGGGGACAGGATATGTTCCAGAGGACAGCCGGAACGTTGAGGGACTCAGTGGGCTCACTCTGGGCCAGGTTGAGGGGTTTGCTTCCTTCCGGGGAACAAGATGGGGGCGACTATGACTATGACGAGGAAGACCCGGAGGCTGACCCGATGTATAGGGCGGCTTTAGGGAATGAGTGGTTTAAGTGGGTCCAGTACACGAGCGCGCAGAATCAGATAGAGGATTGTTATGTCTGCTCCAAGGCACGTCCGGATAGGCTGCTGGTGAAGGGCACGAAGTTCAGTTGGGCTCAGTGTGACAGGGACGCAGAGGCATGGGAGGGGCCCCATAATAGTCGCCCTTGGTGCGAGGCAGAGTGTTTGGGGTTTCTCGGCTCTAGTCGTTTTAAGGCGGCAGGAAACGTCACGGATTTCAAGGATGTCACTATGCGGGAACGTTGTAGGAAATTGGATGTACGTGTGCAGGGGGTAGCGACGGGGTTGCCAATACCCAGAGGTGTCAAACTATGGCTGACCAAGGATTTCGAGTGCTTGCAAAAGGAGGGGACCCGGGACGTAGGGGAGGTGGCAGAGGGGCGGTGCACTACTATTTGGAGCATCACGACTAACTGCACGAAAGAAGGAAAGTGTGGACACGGGGTCGTGTTAAAGGGAGTGGATACCAACCCACGGCCTGTAGCTTGCCCTTTTCATGTCCAGGATATGGCACTGGCGGACCAATACTGGCTCTGCGGCGGTAGGAGGTTGAGGAATACACTTCCTTTAGATTGGTCAGGTAGATGTGCCCGGGTTCAGGCGATCATGCCAATGGTGGTCCTACCATTATCAGTGACGGAAGGACCTTCTGAGTCTCCTATCTCTCGAACGAAGCGTAGCTACAAGGCAGACCCAAGGGTGTATCTGGACAGCATAGGACAGCCAAGGGGCATTCCAGCCGAGTTCATGGCTAAGAATGAGATTGCGGCAGGGTTTGAGTCTATTCTGCCATGGATATCGGTCAATAAGAACACCGGGTGGATCAACTATTTGTTTTACAATCAGCAGCGGTATCTCAACTACACCGAGGAGGCGTTGGATGCAATGGGGGACCAGATGCACGCGACCAGTACGGTGGCGTGGCAGAATAGACAGGCTCTGAACTGGTTAATGGCGGAGAAGGGTGGAGTCTGTTCCATGTTTGGACAGTACTGCTGCACATTCATTCCGACGAATGTGGGGCCAGGGGGAAAGTTCTCCGAGGCCATGGCTAAGCTGAAGGATTTGAGGGAGGAGTTGAGGGGGAATTCTGGCCGGAATGAAGAATGGTGGGGGAGTGGGGTGTTGGAAAGATTGGGACAGTGGGGAAGCATAGTGATGCAGACGGGGATATCCATTGGGGTGGCAGGGTTGATATTGGTTCTCCTTTTCTGTTGTGGTATGCCTCTCTTGGGTAGGCTGGTAACTTCACACGTAACGAGCCAAATGCTGATGGTGGGACAGAAAGAGATTGAGCCACAAATCGGGCCATATCCTCAGCTTTATGCTGCCTTAGAGGGAGACGAGGGGATAGAGGATTAGGGGTATGGTGAGGTAGGGACATTTTCTTTTTGTTGGTTCTTTCCTTTAAGAGTGACGGGGGATGGTCTGAGTGCAGTTTTGTTGGTTTATTCCTTTAACTAGGAATTTTATTCTGATTTTCTAATGATCCTTCGGCATAGAGATTGCAACCATTGGAAATCATTGCATTATTTTTTTTTTTTTTATTATTATTTTTTGTTTATTTTACTCGTGGTCCTGGTCAAACCGGAATGGGAAGGGGCATCGGCAGAGTGTCGGTTCTGAGCCTGAGGAAGCATTGAGAAGAAGTGGTCTGGGGATCGGTTCTGGGGACTGGAGGGACAAAGGGGGGGGCTAACGCAGTGGGCAAGATGGGCACCTCCCGTCGAAGATGGGGGGACACGTGGTGAGGTCGGGACCAGCGCCTCCCGTCCAGGTATGGGGACACGCTTCTACGGGGACTGGAGGTGTGGCGTGGTGGTTGCTGTATTGGCAAAATGTGACTTTTGGCAATACGGTGAGGAGACTATGGCGTGGGCATGGAAGGGGGGCTGAGCGATGGACACTGGGACTCAATGTTGTGGAAGAGACAATGTCATTTTTTTGGGAGGGATGTTCTATGTTTAGTTCTGACGGTCAACTTCTCCTTTCCCTGATGAGAGTCGCGGTTTCCGGCCGGAACTGTGGCTCATTTGGTAAGCGGTGGAGGTTGGGGGGATTTGTCTGTCAGGTTAGGATTATAAATTGGGGTATTTTTTTGATGTTTTATTATTACTCTTGTTTTGAGCGGTTTTGTGTTTATTGTGAGAACGGTAGTCAGCCTTTGTTGGTCCGTTAGGGGTCCAGTGAATGAAGTAAGGTTTCTTGTTTAGTTAGACATTTAAAATTTATTATATGGCTAGGTTTCTTGTTTAGATCAGCCATTTAAACTTTTATTATATAAATATGGTTTCTCGTTTAGTTAGACGTTCACATTTTCTTGGTTATATGATTTGGGTGGGACTAGGGATAGCCCCAAATGGGGGAATGTTGTGGAAAATGTGTATGGGGTGGACTAGTTTAATATAGGTCAACTAGCAGTGCTGAAAGACGGTCTGGCTGACGTTCTTAAAACAACTTGGACAGATGGACATTTCAGTACGGCACGTTGTGTGCTTGTAATCTCGTACATCGTATCGCTTTCATATCTTGTTCTTTTCTCTCTTTCATACATACACAGCACACACACACAGACACAGCACACACACACAGACACACGGACACACACATACACAGCACACACACACAGACACAGCACACACACACGGACACACAGACACACACAGTCACACAGACACACACACACACACACACAGACACACACAGTCGCACAGACATACACACCGACACACACACACACATTCCCTGTGACACAATACACACATACAATACACATACGTCTGTACGCAGACGCACACACACACAGACACACACACACATACACACACACACACACACACACACACACACATCTCACTCTCTCTTCAATGTTCTTAATGTTTTACATCATATCGTGTGTGTACATCATATCTTGTTTATCTCTCTTCGATGTTTTAATGTTTTTATCTAAATCTATGTTCTTCTTAATGTCTTTATCTCTCTTCATGTTCTTAATGTTTTTATCTCTCTCAGATGTTAAATCTACGTATCATCTTAATGTACGTCATGTCAGATCTGACATGATATGATACGTCATCATATCTGTCATGGGGGGGCAGGACTGAGAGGGGATTTAGGGGACAAGCAGAGGGATTGGGAGTTAGAGTGTTTTTTGTTCAAGCTGTGGTGATCCTCTGCTCGATCCATAGCTTTTGCTGTTAAGAACTTCTTTTCCTAAATAAATTACCTACTTGTTACAATTGGAAATATCGTCTCCTGCTGTGTTAAACAACCATCAGCCACAACAGCACACCTCACAAGACGGCAGGAAGTGGAGGCTGTGGGACAGGGCTAAAAACGCCTGTGATTCCCCCTCAAACCCCTGTTTGCATATGTTTTTGCTCAATAAAGAGACCACTCTTTGAATGAGCGGCATTTTTTGGTTGAAACAAATGTGCAGTAATTTCACTCAAATGTGTTTGATGTGTGCCCAAAACAGATGACAAGGGGGCCACGCTACCCTTTCTGATAACGAAATGTATGCGGGCGATTGTCGGTCTGGTGAAATGGAGCCGTCGTGACTCGTTTTTTATCAACGTGAGCTCAGAGCCCACAAATATTGGTTGGTTTTATGTGTGGGGTTTGCAAGCCATGAAAAGGCATATGCATCGCGTATGTTTTTCACTTATAAACAACACAGGGCTAATGCTGCTCATATCAATTATGTCAAAGACAAAGACCTGACAAGGGTGTGTGTGACGAGAGCCTTTGCCAGGTGTGCTCGTCATTAAGGGGGAGGTTGACGGCTGCGGGACCAGGCCTAAACCGCCTGTGATTGCTGCTAGCAAAGCCCCTACAGCTAGTATGGACTCTACTACTAGTGTAGCCCCAGCAGCTAGCAAAGCCTCCACTGCTAGCATGACTCCAGCTGTTAGCAAGGCCTCTATAGCTAGCACAGCCCAGGCAGCTAGCAAGGCCTCTACTGCTAGTGCAGCCCCTACAGCTAGCACAGCCTCCACAGCTAGCACAGCCCCTACAGCTAGCACAGCCTCTACTGCTAGTGCAGCCCCTACAGCTAGCACATCCCCTACAGCTAGACAGCCTCTACTGCTAGCACAGCCCCTAGAGCTAGCACAGCCCCTACAGCTAGCACAGCCTCCACAGCTAGCACAGCCCCTACAGCTAGCACAGCCTCTACTGCTAGTGCAGCCCCTACAGCTAGCACATCCCCTACAGCTAGCACAGCCCCTACAGCTAGCACAGCCTCTACTGCTAGCGCAGCCCCTACAGCTAGCACGGCCCCCTCGGCTGTTAGCAAGGCCTCTACAGCTAGAAAAGCCTCTACTGCTAGTGTAGCCCCTACAGCTAGCATAGCCCCTACAGCTAGCACAGCCTCTACTGCTAGCGCAGCCCCTACAGCTAGCACGGCCCCCTCGGCTGTTGGCAAAGCTCCTACTGCTAGCATGAATGAATGAATAATAATAATAATAATAATAATAATAATAATAATACTTCATTTTATATAGCGCCTTGAATGAATGAATGAATGAAAACTTTATTTAACAGATTGCAGAATATACAGTAATATGCAACCTGACATTTTGTCTGAGCTCGAAGAGATGAGGTCTGACCTGGCTCTTCTAAAAAACCTCTAAGCATAAGTTTCTCAACTTAAAGAATCTATGCAGCAGCCTCAACAGATGCCAGTACAGCCAGTGCAGTTCCCACCACAGAGATACTGGCCCGTTCAACAGTGAGGTGACCCCGCCCAGTCAAAGGTTTGCCAACCAGCCTCGCTACAGGAGGAGATGTTTTGACTGTCAACAAAACGGTAGTGAAGAGTGCATGCACTGCTATAGGTGTGGCAGTACCGACCATTTCCTGGCTGGCTGCAGAGTGAGAGGCCAAAGACAGTTCCAAGGGAATAATTTAAACGAGCAAGGGTTGCCCCAGCGGGACAGGGAGTAACAAGGTCCCAACACTGTGCACACTGTGGAGCAAAAAGCCATGAAGTGAGACTGAGACAATGTGCGCCAGGCAAAAGAGTGCTGTACTGTTCTAAGGCATGTCAATCTGAACACTGGACTTTCCATAGAAACCAATGCTCACCCACATCATGTGAAACAGTTCAGCCTAAGAGACCACACAAAAAGAGTTAAAGTGGCTCCATTAGTCGGAAACAAATACCTGATTGACTGTTATATCCAGGGTCAGCTAGTTAGAGCTTTGTGGGATTCTGGATCTCAGGTTACAATAGTAAGTGAACAATGGATAGCAGAACATTTACCAAATGTGAAACTCAGAGCCATCACTGAAATCTTAGAAGGTAAGGATAGTCTAGATATAACTGCAGCTAATGGAGAGAGCATGCCATACACAGGATGGGTCGAAGTAACGTTTAAATTAGTCTCAGGTGGAGCCCCTACAACAGAGGTAATTGTTTCTACTTCGTATATTTCTAAATGAAAACATGAACATAGCAACTGAAATGTACAAGGTAATGATTAGATAGAGAAGTTGATTTGATAGACAGGGTGATTTAAACACCATGTTGGTTGAAAGAGGAGAGACAGTGACTCCCCAGACCAGATGGCTGACCTTTAAGATAATTACTAGGCCCTCCAGGAGATAGTAAGACAGAAGGGAGGATATAATTATCTTTGAAGGAACTAAACCAAACTCAAAATAACAGTTGAGATCAAAAGGTCATATTTACCCTAATTAAGGAATTTCAGGTTACGACATGGCAGATGGTCAGGAGACTAGTAAATCGTCCTACAAAATGGAAATCAAATAACATGTGGTGAAATGACTAACAACTGTTTTCAGCCAAGGCTACCATTAGTATTATAAAGGAAAGTGTCCATGTGTTTGGGTTCAAATAAAATGAGTTGATTTGCTAATTCTAAATGTAAAATAATGAACCCAATAGGCTACATTGTATAAACTTAGTCACAATAAAGAATAAAAACTCTTAATACTAGAAGGTAAAACTATACAGTATTGGTCAAATGATTAATCAAGAAACAAAGTATTCTATTAAAGGCTCCTAGTTACACTATGTAAACATTTTGTCACAAGAAGCATGAAGATATGGCACGCATTAAACTAATCAATGATTAAACAGCCCGGCAAGATTCGATGGTGAACGGTTGTGTCAGCAGAATAAGTGTAACATGTTGACGCAAGACCCAAGAGGATGACGTGTCACGACAGACAAATTCCGGCTACAAGGAATGTGGCCAAATAGGGAAGGTCTCTCTCTCTCTCTCTCGCTCTCTCTCTCTCTCTCTCTCTCTCTCTCTCTCGCTCCCATAAAAAGGGCTGATGGCGACGGACAGGGAGACAGACACACCAGGAGAGAATCCTGGAGGGCGAGCCACACAGAAGGATCCTGGAGCATGGAGACACAGAGCCATGGAGACAGACGATGACAGAGATCGCCTCGCAGCTGGAGCGCTGAAAACCTCCACCGACAGAGGGAGACTCGCCAAGCCGGCTACTGGAGAGCCGAACCAGTGACACAGAGAGCCATTGACACCAGATGACAGAGCCGAGGCTCTGAGCAGACTCCGCCGACACGAAAATCAAGGGCTCCCAAACCTCAGAGGATCCGAAAGCAAGGTTGCCCTGACGACCAGCAAACCACTAAGAGAAGATTTGTGTTGCCATGGACAACCTGAGACAGAGAACCGCCACTGAGGAGAAAACTCTGATCGGCCCTAGCTGATCCGAGCATGGACCAAACAGCCACATGAAAGAGACAATTAGATATACAAAAGAGACGATGTACTTGTTTTGATCCTAAGCTGTGGTTTATTAATAAACACAGCAGTTGTTTTTGACCACCTCGTCCGCCTCCTTTTAATTGAACCGAACATCTGAAATATCAAGGTCTCAGTCACACGCCGGCGCTGCACTTAGGAAGCGTAGGGGATAGGGGATGTTCGGTTAGGATGCCTATGGTTGGTACAATGCCAAGTGAGGAGAGGTTATAGATGTCTATATTTAGTTAGCTTAGGAGGATAGGCTAGGGATAGGTAAAAAATTTGAGGGGACCGGCGTGGAAGCGGTGGAACGGGGATTAGTCACAGATATGCGGGACGTGGGACTGTGAGTGGCAAAGTGGTTCGTTAAAGGGTAATGCGGAGTAGTCAGATCTTAAAGAGAAGATTATAGGGTAAGGTAAAGAGTTTAATGAGAGAACCGTGGTGTAGTACAGGAGATCCTGGTTCCACGGTGAGAACAGAGTACGGAGGACAGAGTGCAGAAGACGGAGTATAGAGTATACTGAGAACAGAGTACAATGGGGATTAATTGGTTGCTTTTTGCCAGACCGTCTATCGAGGCTTCACTCTTAGAATCGGCGCATATGACAGGCGAGCTTTGAAAGACGTTTCATGCAAATCTGTTGTATCGTGGTCCGACATAATCTGAAATATGAAGATTGAGAGGATGGGGAGGTTAGAATGACGTTGGGAAAGTAACCTTTGGAGTAATGCACTTGTGGGAGAAAAGCGTGGGGTAACTGCACATGAGATTAGAATTTAGGAGAATATTGTGTGAAATGGGCGAGGTAGGAAATGCGTTTAGGATGAATGTGCGCAAATGAATGGTATGCTTATGAATGGGACATTGTTTTGCTAAGTATATGTGTTTGAATGGATGAATGTTAGGAGCTCTGAGTGAATGCCAAGGTATTTTTTGTATTATTATGGAACATGGGTGATCAAGGCTGCAGCGGAGAAACCGCAACCCTGTCCGAAAAAAGAGGCGTTTATTTAGCTGCCGGCGTTAGCTGAGGGCAACGGGACTAACGTGTGGACGCTGTGTTGCGTTGTCGAGTGAATTGAATGAATGGCAAGTGTGGTGGGACCTAGATGATGTGTAATGTTCGTTGAAATTTTTCAGAACGGTGGTGTTGAGGTCTAAAAGTAATGTAGTAGCGATCAAAAGAAACTGAGATTTTGGAGCTGATGACGTCACTGGGAGCGTCTAAACTTGGGGAGCGTTAGATGTAAAATACTGTGTATTTCGGTCAGGCTGGGCCAAACGGGCGAGCGTACTAGAATAAGGATAATGATATATGTTCTGTGAACGGGGGCTAAATAGGATTAAAGTTATGTTGCGGGGTATACCAGGGGTTGTGTAAACGTCGCGATGTGTTGTGCCGCTCGGATCAACAGGATAATGGGCTGTTTAGGAGAAGTGATGTTGGATGCTAAGCTAAGCTAATGGAGCTAGCAGTACTGAGCTAACGAAGCTAAGATGCTAAGCTACCTGTGCTAACAATATAGCATGGTTGAACTCTCGGGGAATATCGCGTGTTGCTACTCTTTGGTGGCTGGCGCGGGACCTTAGAGAGGCGGAGGACAGGGACTTCCGGTGTAGGGGGTTCTGGGAATTGTGGTTTTGTGGTTGAGGTGGAACGTCAAGTTGACGTCTTGGTGTGGTGTTACGTGATGACGCACTTGCGGGGGAGGCGTGGGCGCCTCCTGCAGGACGTGGTGAGTACTGTGGTGCAATAAGGGTGATGAGCGAACGTTCCAGTGGAGGGCAGTGTTGCCTTTTTGATTGTTGCACCACTCCACACATGTGAACGGGGAGCAATGGGGTTTTGAGTAGCGACCATCTGTGGGGATTTGTAAATTCTTTATATTCGGTTTTTTCAGTTGTTGATGATGAATGTGTATACTTGTTTGATTGTCAATCTGTATTTGTTATGGGCCAAGTATGATGGCGCTGGTGGGATGGTAATGAGATAGATGTGTGGGTTTGTTTTGTGGCTTTTCTAGAGGTTATTCGAATTATAGGCTGCTGATGTGAATGACGGGTGGAGACATGTTGACGGTATGTGTCTGTCTGCGCATGCGCGCCACGGTCGGTCGGCGCGAGGAGGAGGGACTATGGGCTTTTGTTGAAGGCAGTGGACAGTGAAGGGCTATAGGGGGCGATGTTGGTCAGGAATGGTTGAAGTGAGAGCAGCGGCGTTGTGTGATGGGATTTGCGTGAACCCCCCCCCCCCCCTTTTTACTTGCTGAATTAGGATTACATAAGGATAGATAGAATATTCATGGTCGTTTTGGAGCCCTCCCCCCCTCCCTATATGTCTCTCCTCCCTCCCTTTCTCTCCCTCTATCTCTCTCTCCCTCCTTTATCTCTAGTTACTGTTGGGCGGCCAGGGTTGATTCAGGTTGTGGTGCCCCGGCAGTAGGATTTAGAGTATAGTGTTATATATTAGGAGCTCCATGCGGACTCTTTTAGTCTGATTAAAATTAGGGTTTGATTTGAGTTAAGGTTAGTAGTGTTTGGAGTCCTGTGGGTTGACTGGACCAGGCAATACGGGGTAGTCTGCTGTTTAAGTATAGACGGTTTTGGTAAATAGTTAATGTTGCATTGTGAGCCCCCCCCCCCCCTTCCTCCCCTCAGTCCCTGGATCCCTGTATCCCTCCCTCCTTTTTCTCTTCCCTCCGCCCCCCCTCTGCCTCTCCTTGTATTTCTCCCTGTGGTTCACCATCCCTAGTTTTGTGGCATGTTGTGGGTTATTGGGTTGTAGGTTTATTTGAACTGCGTTGATATTGTGTGTGTGAAGTAGGTACCGGATGGGCGCTGGCCTGTCTGGGTGCAGGTGATGGTAGGTTGAGTTGTGATATTCCTTGGTAGGAAGCTTGGGGTGTTTCCGTTCAGGTTCGAAACTGAAGGGAGGATGCTTTGGGCTGTGAGTTGACGGTTCTTTGTGTATTCAAGGGTCTGAAAGATATTGCGGTGGCATAGTGCGGGTGTCCGTGAATTTATTAACGTGGCCAGCTGTGCTATGTGACGGTCAGGGTTTTAGTGATCTAAGTTGCTAAAAGTTTATTGTTTTCCCTGATTGGTAGTTGGAAGCAGTAACAACACTAATGGTTTAATTAGTGTTGTGAGGGGGTAATGGTTGTGTGTAAGGATGTAAGTGTGTGTGTGGGTATGAATGAAATTGATGTTGTATGAGGAGTGTGAAGCAAAAGCGAATAATACATTTAGTCGATACGCTAATCGGGCATTTAAAGTAAGAAATAAGATTAGGATGAACAGATTCATCAAGCAAAGAGAGATTGGAACGGATGAAAGACCAGGTTTACAAAGGTTATTAGGCAATTGATAGGCGTGGGACTAATGATTATGTTTCCCAGAAAATCAGGTGAAGAGAACACACAGGGGATTGGAAACCTCCAGTTGTTCCTGTTGAAGGAACGGACAAACACAAGATAAGCTGTATCGTTATTTTCAAACAGATCACACTGTGTCTCTCTAAATATTTTAGTATAGTGTTGCCCGACATTTCCAATGCATAACGAATAGTGGAAATAACAGGGAAATGCCACTGTATTAAGTCTGGATGTTTTTGCTTTCTTTCTGCACAGGTGCTCGGCTGGACAGGAGCTCTAACGATTTCCATAAGCCAACTGGGGAAACGGCTAATAAGCCTTGGTATAAGTATGAATGATAAGCCAGTTATCAATCCTTGTCTGCACAGTAAAAATTTGACAGTGTGAGTGTTTTAACTCAAGTAAGTAGAAATAGTGAAAGACGGAGAAACTTGTTTTTTCAAACGGTGATTGCAGGAGTGTTTGAAAGTGGAGTGAAAGACAGTAACATAGGAAGTTCACCTTAGTGGAACATTGATAGGAACAACTGAAGCGTTAGATGCAATAACAATAGAATAACAACAACAACAATATGGAAAAGGGCCTTAGTAATCAGGCCATTGGGGGAAGAAGGCCGAGAGCCTCTGCAGACATTTCCCAGATAGACTTTACCAGTGATGATAATCTGATTGATTGGAATAGAATGGACTTCTCTCATGTGACCAGTACGACAGAAGGACTTGAAATGTTGACTTTGGTTCCAATACAGGGGAGTGAACCAGTGACAACGGTGTTACTCCAACCAGAACCGTTCCATGCTGGAGTGTCCATTGCAGGCGACTGCAGTTTAACCAAGGGGCAGAAAAAGAGACTGAGGAGACAGCAGTCCCACGAAATCCACTCTGGCCGAATGGCTGGAACTGAGACCGACAGCAGGTATGGAATAATACACGAACAGTTTCTACAGCCCACCAGTTTCCCATGTCCACCCTGCCCTCAGCACCAAAGCCAAGATGAGAGGCGGGGCCCAGCGATGGGAAGTCAAACCGCCAGTGCTGAGATGGGGGAAGAGGCAGCATCCTATAGACAACAGAGAGCGTTTGTGACAGCGTTCGAACAACACGAGGCAGTTCATCGAGATCTGATGAAGACACAGCTGGAGATCGGTCAAGCCGCACACGAGACTCAGAGATTGGAACGAGAACTGGAAAGAAAGGCTGCGCTACTAGAAGCGACAGCTGTGGAGGTCATACGTCGGGCGTCTGACCTAGGCCGCCGTGATCAAAGAGTGCCCTGTGCTCCGTTGCCCGGACAGGGAACTGGGCCGCGACAGGGTGAGCAGAACCGCAGGAGGGGTGAGTTTCCAGGCCCCTCCCAACAAGAAAAGGCCCGAGGAGAGGCAGCAGAAAAGGACAGGTATGCCCCTCTCTCCTCCAGGCAACAGGACATGCGCCCAGGGGACGGGAGAGGGGTTGACCTGGCGAGGACTGTGGGATGCCAGCCGAGAGACTGCGGGAGTCGTGGTAAACTGGAACCCCTGGGATGGCCGGCGTCGGCTGAGTGCTGGCATTGTGGGGAGGTTGGCCATTTCGCTCGGTCATGTGACAAAGGGTGGCGGGCCAGGCAACAGTCCAGTAGAAAGCGAGAGTCCATCAGAGAACAGAGTTGCTGGAAATGTGGAGAGTTGGGACATTTTCAGAGGGGGTGTAAATAGGGGGTGTCTGCATAGGTCGTAGGTTGAATAGGAGCGAAGCGGAAATGCACAAACAAGGCCCTTTGGGTGCTCAAGTAAATAGAGTTATTGATCAATTAAAATGGATAATGAGACTGATTAGAATAAAGATAGAGACGCAGATACATAGATAAGGGTTGATTAAGTGTGCAAGTTACTAAAATGGTTTGGAAGACTAACCAGGGTAAGTTGGGGTTGTAGATGGGGTGAAATAACTGAAAAATTGCATGGGCTAATCGTACTGACAAAATGGAGGGTTTTAAACAGGAACAATGGAACATTTAATATTGGACAGAGTTAAAAACAAAGGACTATTTATAGTGGTGATTACATACTTGATCAAAGGGTGGTCCAGTAAACTAAAAAAAAAAAAAAAAAACGCACATTATTGTTTCATTACTTATTTAATTTCTTTTTGGGTTTTTAATTTTGCTGTCTTAGTTTTTTGCGGGGGTATTTATGCCTCTAGATGATAGTTTAAATCTGTTGGATGGGTGTGTAGCATGTAGGCACTCACAATTTTTTTAATTTGCAGTTTTGTTTGTTTTTGTTTGATACTCTATATTTTTATAGGAGCTGGCTGGCTGGGGGGGGATCTCTCGCCGGTCAGGGATAGCAGGTGGTGGTGACACAGCGAGACTGGTAGGAAGTCTGAGATAATGAGCTGGAAACTGAGAATGGACGGGAGCTGGTTCATGGTTTGTTTTCCGCTCATTGAGAGTCCAGATGTAGAATCTGGGGGGTTGTGTCACATTTTGGGGTATGGTAAGTGTTGGGGAAACATATTTCTCTGTCTATAGGAAGCTCTGTAGGTTTTAGGTCGCAAATTGGCCAGATAGTGTTCATGTAGGGTGCAGACATGTGAATTTGATGATTGACTTATGGGAGACTCTGCACCGGCTTGGTGAAAGCTGGCGGAGTGTGTGTGATGTGTGTTTAAAGGGACTGTGGTTTGTTGCCATGCACAATAGGTTCTGTTGGTGATTGGCCTCGTCTAGAGCTGGCTGTCCGGACCGAGGAGCTGTCTGGAAACAAGGTATTGATAGTGAAATAATGGATATTCCACTTTCAAGGGTGGAGGTAGTTGTGTTGAAATTGAGAGATTTGATCTAGTAAAACAGTACAGCACAAAAAGAAAAGAGACAAAGGTGATTTGATTGAATAATAACTTAAGAAGCTGTGAAATACATAGATAATTAATTTGGAGAAAAATGTATTGTCAGAATGCAGAACAGTAGAGATGTATCTGCGAAAATAAAAGTTTCCAATCTATTGTGTGTTTGTAAATAATAATCCAAAATGCAAAAAGGACAGAGGGAAAATCGTTTCCTTCTGTGGAGAATCGGAGCAGTACCGAGACCTGCATACAACAAAGAAGAGGCGGTGGTTAGCACAAAAAATACAACAAGAAGAAAACGGTCAAAAACGAGTTAGCAGTAAAGGCCTCAGGAGGTTGAAATAGGGATAACTGACAGGGATGAAAGCGAAGGTATTGAGGCCTCAGTGGTCTTTTCAAGGAGAAGAAATGATTTATGTTGCTTGTTTGAATTTCCCTCAAATGTTTAGAGTGTTAATCTTTTAGTGGTGTGATGTATTAATCTTTTCTTGCAGAGTCCATTACACAAAATAGACATTGAAGCTAATTACACGGATAATGGATAGTCATAATGGAAATAAGCTGAGAATGGTACGATGATTCTTTTTGTATAAAGACACGGACCTAGACTGGAAGTCGTATTTATAACTGATAATGTGTATAACTGGGAAAGGAGGAAAAGGTAGGTGAAATGATGATTTTGTAACTGTACAGATGGAAAGGGGTTTTGTAGTTCGATTTGTGTAAATTTTGGATTTCTTTGAAAATTTTAGAAAATATTAGCAAAAATTATGATTATGATTTTAACATGTTTAATTTAGAATATTGATGCTGTATAGTGGGTTATTAAACCCCCTAAGGGTGGATTGTCGTATATTTCTAAATGAAAACATGAACATAGCAACTGAAATGTACAAGGTAATGATTAGATAGAGAAGTTGATTTGATAGACAGGGTGATTTGAACACCATGTTGGTTGAAAGAGGAGAGACAGTGACTCCCCAGACCAGATGGCTGACCTTTAAGATAATTACTAGGCCCTCCAGGAGATAGTAAGACAGAAGGGAGGATATAATTATCTTTGAAGGAACTAAACCAAACTCAAAATAACAGTTGAGATCAAAAGGTCATATTTACCCTAAGTAAGGAATTTCAGGTTACGACATGGCAGATGGTCAGGAGACTAGTAAATCGTCCTACAAAATGGAAATCAAATAACATGTGGTGAAATGACTAACAACTGTTTTCAGCCAAGGCTACCATTAGTATTATAAAGGAAAGTGTCCATGTGTTTGGGTTCAAATAAAATGAGTTGATTTGCTAATTCTAAATGTAAAATAATGAACCCAATAGGCTACATTGTATAAACTTAGTCACAATAAAGAATAAAAACTCTTAATACTAGAAGGTAAAACTATACAGTATTGGTCAAATGATTAATCAAGAAACAAAGTATTCTATTAAAGGCTCCTAGTTACACTATGTAAACATTTTGTCACAAGAAGCATGAAGATATGGCACGCATTAAACTAATCAATGATTAAACAGCCCGGCAAGATTCGATGGTGAACGGTTGTGTCAGCAGAATAAGTGTAACATGTTGATGCAAGACCCAAGAGGATGACGTGTCACGACAGACAAATTCCGGCTACAAGGAATGTGGCCAAATAGGGAAGGTCTCTCTCTCTCTCTCTCTCGCTCTCTCTCTCTCTCTCTCTCTCTCTCTCTCTCTCTCGCTCCCATAAAAAGGGCTGATGGCGACGGACAGGGAGACAGACACACCAGGAGAGAATCCTGGAGGGCGAGCCACACAGAAGGATCCTGGAGCATGGAGACACAGAGCCATGGAGACAGACGATGACAGAGATCGCCTCGCAGCTGGAGCGCTGAAAACCTCCACCGACAGAGGGAGACTCGCCAAGCCGGCTACTGGAGAGCCGAACCAGTGACACAGAGAGCCATTGACACCAGATGACAGAGCCGAGGCTCTGAGCAGACTCCGCCGACACGAAAATCAAGGGCTCCCAAACCTCCGAGGATCCGAAAGCAAGGTTGCCCTGACGACCAGCAAACCACTAAGAGAAGATTTGTGTTGCCATGGAAACCTGAGACAGAGAACCGCCACTGAGGAGAAAACTCTGATCGGCCCTAGCTGATCCGAGCATGGACCAAACAGCCACATGAAAGAGACAATTAGATATACAAAAGAGACGATGTACTTGTTTTGATCCTAAGCTGTGGTTTATTAATAAACACTGCAGTTGTTTTTGACCACCTCGTCCGCCTCCTTTTAATTGAACCGAACATCTGAAATATCAAACAAATGAAGGAGAAGGGTAATAGAAAAACTATACGATCACTGAACTTAGATATAGGTAAATGAAGATACAAGTTACTTCATACTCTAGTAGTAAGAGGTGCCAGCCTTGCCCGACCCATCATAGGCTCTAATGTGATTGGGCTCATTGTTGAGACAGAGCTGAAACAGCCTAATACCACCAACAAACAGCACCTGATTCAGACTGTTAGAGCAGCTTTTCCTGGCTTCGAGACTAGCAGTGCTGAGGTTCTAGTAGAGCAAGTTAGCGCTGAACAGTCATATGAGTACATAGTTAAGACCACTAAAGAGAGAGTGAATGTGCCTAAACATACATGTGTAAAAGTAGAGTGCCGCATGCAGACAGGCCCTTTTCAAGAGGATACCACTCTCATATTTGAGCCTGATGTCAACCCACAGTGGACAGAGGGTTTAGAATTCTCTGATACTCTTGTGAAGCTAAGAAAGGGAGCTAAGCCGTTTGGTGTTGTTGATGTACAGAATCCCACATATCATGACATCATGTTAGCTGGGAGAACTGTAATTGGGACAGTACAACAAATTCAAGCTGTCTATCCTGCTACGATATTTGAAAGGTCCCACTCAGCCCCCCTAGCCTCAGCCCCTTCAATGTCAGTCACCTTAGCCTCAGTGAATCACGTGTTAGCAGAGAAAGATCCAACCACCAGTAATGGATGGGACCCTCCAGTTGATTTGGGCCATCTCAGCCAACCTGAAAAGGAAATAGTTCAGAAAATGTTGAGGGATGAATCAGATTCTTTCTCCAAAACAGATGAAGACATTGGATGTATTGAAAAACTACACCTCACCATTTCATTGAGAGACACTGAACCTGTGGCCAAAACCTACCTGTCCGTGCCAAAGCCATTGTATAGAGAAATGAAAGATTACCTACATAACCTCATTGTACAAGGCTGAGTAAATAAATCAAACTCACCTTATGCCTCCCCAGTAGTCTGTGTCCGGAAAAAAGATGGAAGTTTACGCCTGTGTATTGACTACAGGGAGCTGAACCGAAAGACCGCTCCTGACCGCCAGCCGATTCCCCGTGTCCAAGACATCATGTATGGTCTGGGAGGCAACTCTTGGTTTTCACTTTTAGACCAAGGGAAAGCCTACCACCAAGGCTTCATGGCTGAGGAGAGCAGGCCGCTGACCGCTTTTGTGACCCCCCGGGGGTTGTATGAGTGGATTAGAATCCCCTTTCAAGTTCAAGTTTCTTTAATAGTTGTCATACAGAAGTACAGAATACTTTTATACAAAATGCTTCTTACTGTTACGCTCCAGAGACTGTGCAAGACAAGATAAGTATGAAATAAAATAACATAGTAAAATTAGAAGTAAAAAAAATGAGGTCACAGTGTTCAGTTTAGACATATGTACAATGTTCGATGCAGAATAGACGTAACTGAGTTACCATATAATATACAATACTGTGCAGTGTACTAATATACAATACTATATAGTGCAAGGCAGAAATGGGATGAGGTGCAATTTAGGTACAATTTACAGTAGGTGTACGAGTTGTAGTGCAAATCCTTTATCAATAAATATAAAGTGTAAAGTGTGTTTGTGTGATCTAAAGTGTGGAGAGTGGGTGCTGCAGTGTGTTGTTTGTTTGAGTGAGTGTGTGCGTGTGGGTGTGTGTGCTGTGTGCATTTGATGGTTGTTGCATAGTGTTTATTGTTCGTTTAGCAGCCTGATGGCCTGGGGATAGAAGCTTCTTCTGAGTCTTTCTGTGCTCGCCTTAAGACTCCGGTATCGCTTGCCTGACCGCAGCAGTTCAAAGAGGCAGTTGTTCGGGTGGCTCGAGTCCTTAATAATTCTCTTAGCCTTCCCCTTGCACCGCTTGTTGTAAATGTTCTGGAGGGTGGGAAGCCCCCCTCCAATTGTGCGTTCGGCTGAACGTGTCACTCTTTGTAGTCTGCTACGGTCTTGTGCAGTGCTATTCCCAAACCAGGAGGTGATGTTGCCGGTCAGGATGCTCTCTATTGTACATGAGTAGAAGTTCCTAAGGATCTTCTGACTGACTTGGAACTTCCTTAGGCGCCTGAGGAAGTAGAGGCGTTGTCGTGCCTTCTTCACAACACTGTCAATGTGTGTGGTCCATGTCAAGTCCTCGGATATGTGGGCTCCGAGGTACTTGAAACTGTTCACTCTCTCAACCGGTGCCCCGTCGATGCTGAGGGGGCTGTAGTCCTTGACCCCCGACCTCCTGAAGTCCACAATCATCTCTTTTGTTTTGCTGACGTTCAGGGAGAGGCAGTTCTCCTGACACCACTGTGACAGGTTCTCTACCTCTTCCAGGTAGGCCCTTTCGTCGTTGGCAGAGATCAGGCCCACCACTACTGTGTCATCAGCAAATTTGATGATGGTGTTGTTGTTCCGCTGTGCTACGCAGTCATGTGTGTACAGGGAGTAGAGGAGGGGGCTCAGAACACAGCCCTGGGGGGCCCCTATGTTGAGCGTGATGGATGAGGAGGTGCAGTTGCCTGCTCTTACCACCTGGGGTCTGCCCGTCAGGAAGTCCAAGACCCACTGGCAGAGGTCATAGTTCAAGCCCAGGTCCCTGAGCTTGGCTATGAGTTTGGAGGGGACTATGGTATTGAATGCTGAGCTGTAGTCGATGAACAGCATTCTCACATAGTTCCCCTGCCTCTTGTCCAGGTGTGATGCTGCTGTGTGCAGCACATGGGCTATGGCGTCCTCCGTGGACCTGTTGGGGCGATATGCAAATTGCAGAGGGTCCAGGTTGATGGGGAGGGAGGAACAGATGTAGCCCTTCACTAGCTTCTCAAAGCACTTCATGGCTATGGAGGTGAGGGCTACAGGGCGGTAGTCGTTGAGGCAAGCGGGTGTAGATTTTTTGGGTACAGGGATGATGGTGGACTTCTTCAGACAGGTGGGGATGACAGCCTGTTCCAAGGACAGGTTGAAGATGTCAGTGAATACCGGGGCCAGTTGGTCGGCACAGACTTTTAGGACGCGGCCGGGGATGCCGTCCGGTCCTGCTGCCTTCCTGATATTCACTTTTTTAAAGATCCGTCTCACCTCATGCTCTGTTACCCTGAACACTGAGTCTCCATCAGCAGCCCCCCCCCCCATTGCCGTGGTTTGTAGGCTGGTGTTGTTATTCACAGCCTCAAACCTCGCATAGAAGGAATTGAGATCATTTGCTAAGGAGATGTCACTGTTCAGTTTGAGGGGGGTGCCTTTGTAATCTGTCATTGTTCTGAGGCCCTGCCACATGCCTCTAGAGTCAGCCTGTTCAAACTGAAGTTCAACTTTATCAATGTAATGCCGTTTTGCCTCTATTACTGCTCTCCTGACGTTGTATCTTGCCATCTTGTGTTCTTCCATGTTGCCTGTCACCAGCCCGGTGTTGTATGCTGATGTGCGCACTTTCAGAGCCTCACGGACGGATTTGTCTACCCAGGGCTTTTGATTTGGGTAGATTTTAATTGTGGTGGAGGGGATTGTTTCTTCTACCAGAGTACAGACATAGTCAAGCACCGTTTCAGTGTATTCGTTAATATTGGCTGTGTTATCACGGAATACACTCCAGTCTGTGCATTCAAGTGCAGCTTGGAGTGACTCCTCTGACGTCACGGTCCAACGCTTAACCTCTCGCGAGACCACCGGCGTTCGCTTGAGACTTTGTTTGTACTTTGGCAAAAGAAAGATGGCGGCGTGATCGGACTTCCCGAATGGACTAAGAGCCTGTGACTTATACCCATTCTTAAATTGCGAGTATACATGGTCTAATATGTTCTCGCCTCTAGTGGGACAGGTCACATGCTGATAGAAATTCGGCAACACCTTTTTAAGACGCGCGCTGTTGAAATCGCCCAGAACCAAAATATTAGCGTCTACGTTAGCTGTCTGTTGTTTGTTTACCTCGTTGTGTAGCTTCGAGAGTGCGGCCCCAGTGCTTGCTTGTGGTGGGATGTATACTCCGATCATGATGATGGACGTTAACTCCCTCGGGAGAAAGAAGGGTCGGCATTTGATGGTGATAAACTCCAGGTCTGGGGAGCAGTGGTTAGACAATTCCTTTGCGTTGCCTATATCGCACCACTCCTTGTTTACCATGAAAGCTATGCCGCCTCCTCTCGTCTTTAGTGATTCTTCTGCCGTTCGGTCCTTACGGAGGACGAAGAAGTGATCTGCCGGTTCTATTGCATGGTTTCGGACGTCCGGACTCAGCCAAGTCTCGGTGAAACAGAGGACGTTGCAGTCCCGAATGTCCCTCTGGAATTGGATCCGTGCTCTGATGTCGTCCAGTTTGTTTCCTATCGATTGCACATTGGCCAACAATATGCTGGATTAATTAATGCACCAGCTACCTTCCAGCGATGCATGGAGGAATGTTTGGAAGGTCTGAGAGATGAAATTTGTATCCCATATCTCGACGACACATTAGTGTACAGCAAGTCATTCACAAATCATGTTGAGGATGTCTGAATGGTGCTACAGCGACTCAGACAGCATGGCATTAAGCTAAAGCCCAGTAAGTGTGAGATATTCAGGCGTGAAGTTCGCTATCTGGGGCGGATTGTGTCTGCAGAGGGTAATCAGATGGACCCTGCTGACACCATTGCTGTAAGAGCCTTGAAGGAGAAGAGACCTCAAACTGTAGGAGAGTTGAGGTCTATAATGGGTCTCCTGAGCTATTATAGAAGCTACATTAGGCTTGGGCGGTATTACGGTATTACGGTATACCAGGGTATTTAGAAATCCCGACGGTATTGAAAATCAATACCGTCCGTCACCGTCAAAATTACAAATGCGCTTCAGCTTCTATTACAGTGAAACAGAGTTTTGAGTGTAGTGCACACACGCGCCAGCAGAGGGCGAGACCAGGCGTCCTCACTAGTGGAGCGAGTGGGTCACAACGGTGTTCACGTTTTACGGTAATGTTGCGACAGTGCTGTGAAAATACCGTAAAGCGTTGTGACGAGAGTTGGTGTGTGTTGTTGTGGTGCACTGGTGGAGCAAGCAAATAATCCGTCTCTTATTATATGTGAACTAAAGACAGCCCCCACCCGCCTTTTTATTGTATTTGTACCGTCCTGTACTATCCGCTGTCAGCTGTTTATCTCTCTCTGTGAGCTACTGAGCTTGATTAACTAGCGTTAGCTCACGTTAACCAGCGTTAGCTCTGCGGCTAATCTTAGATTACCTTGAACTAAATCAATGACTAGGTTATAAAGCATTCGAGTAGTTTTCACTGCACATAGAAGTAGCCAAACAACGGGAGCATTTCGGGAGCATATGACCAAAACCCAGGCAATTTCGAGCCCTTAACGAATCAAATAGTCTGCCATGGCTACGGCCATTTTGTTTAGTTAAGTGCCCCCATTAAGGGACTGTTTCCTGTTTACTAGTAGTAACTGATTTGCTGAGTGAGCCATTAAGAGCCTGCCCTGTTTAAAAGCAGAGGTCCAGACTGTGTTGAAATCACTCTGTACTGAGCTCTGTTAAGGAAGGACAGGACACACTCACTGAGAAACATTGCTTTATACTGAAAACTAGGGTAAGCCATTTTAAGTTTATTAGTGAACTTAAAAGTGAGGAACCAGCTGACTTGATTAAAGGGGCGTGTTTAAAACGGCCATTTTGTTTAGTTAAGTGCCCCCATTAAGGGACTGTTTCCTGTTTACTAGTAGCAACTGATTTGCTGAGTGAGCCATTAAGAGCCTGCCCTGTTTAAAAGCAGAGGTCCAGACTGTGTTGAAATCACTCTGTACTGAGCTCTGTTAAGGAAGGACAGGACACACTCACTGAGAAACATTGCTTTATACTGAAAACTAGGGTAAGCCATTTTAAGTTTATTAGTGAATCTTAAAAGTGAGGAACCAGCTGACTTGATTAAAGGGGCGTGTTTAAAACGGCCATTTTGTTTTGTTAAGTGCCCCCATTAAGGGCCAGGTGTTAAGACAGCACTAATTAGTGATAGAGATTTAAAGGCTTGCTGGTGTAGCGTCAGCGAAGCGGCGAGAAACGAAGAGGGACAAAGAGGAGGAGTTTTCCTGGAGTTCTCCGCAGAGGGATCCACCGATCCACCTAGTGCTAAGTACACCCTAGTCCTATCTCACACTCCACTCTGAAAAATCCTTTCCCTCCCACTCTGCTATTTCTCTACTTCCTCCCTGCCACTCTTGACAAGACAATGTGTCTCATACCTATATCCACAATCTGCTCCTCTAGAACAGATTTAACCCACCCACGGCAGTTTGCTAGCAACCCGGCTAATCTCTCCTACCCTCCTACAGCCACTAATACACCTGTCACAGTACGGGGAGGCTTATGGAATTGTCAATCAGCAGTCAAGAAAGCTGACTTCATTACTGCCTACGCCCATAGTCTAAATCTGCAGCTCCTGGCTCTAACTGAGACCTGGATAACCCCCAATAACTCATCAACACCTGCAGCATTATCTACAAACTATAACTTCACTCACACACCTCGACCTTCCAGACGGGGTGGAGGCACTGGCCTCATGACATCTCCTTCATGGGCTACAAACGTAACACCACTCCCAGAACTGTCACTCTCCTCTCTCGAATATCATGCAGTATCTGTCTCTAATCCTTTCAATCTCACCATTGTTACACTCTACCGCCCTCCAGGTACACTCGATCACTTCACTGATGAGCTGGACATGCTTCTTAGCTCCTTACCGGAAGATGGTACCCCTCTCCTTCTATTGGGCGACTTCAACCTGCCTGACTCATCTCAGTCAGTCATAGTAGTCTCCCTCCTACAATCGTTTGACCTGACTCCCACTGCCATGCCTCCCACCCACAAAGCAGGCAACTCCTTGGATCTCATATTTCCCCATAACTCCAGCATCATTAACACCACGGTAACTCCCCTACATGTATCTGACCATTCCTTCATATCCTTCTCACTAACTCTCATGCTTAACCGAAAGGTCTTCACCCCAACTCAAACAGTCTCACTCAGACGCAACCTGCCCTCCCTATCCCCCTCCACCCTCTCCTCTGACATACTATCCGCTCTACCTTTGAGTGACACCTTCTCTGCTCTCTCCACAGAGATGGCAACCTCCACCCTCCTTTCAGCCCTTGCAACATCCTTCAACAAGCTCTGTCCCCTCGTTGAGAAACCTGCCCGCCGTTCCCCACCCAGTCCATGGCTGACAGATCCAGTGAGAGAACAAAGACAGGTCCTGAGAGCAGCTGAAAGGAAGTATAGAAAGTCACGCCTCACTGCTGACATCGACACATATCACAACCTCTTGTTAACATTCTCCAAAACCATCACTAATGCCAAAGCTTCTTTCTTCCACCATAGGATCGAGGCCTCTGCCAAGAATCTTCGCAAACTGCATGCTACCATGTCCTCCCTCCTCACTCCCCCCCACCCCCCCCTCCCTCATCTTTCTCTGCCGAAGACTTTGCGATCTTCTTTGAGGAAAAAGTGGAGAACATCCGCAGCTCCTTCTCCCAACCCCCACCCATTCCAAATGCTGAATCGAGAACCTCATCCTTCACTCTGTCATCTTTCTCTCCCATTACAGAAGCAGAGACCCTGACACTGGTAACGTCGAACCGTCCGACTACTTGCCAGCTGGACCAGCTACCCTCCCCACTCCTCCAGACCATAGCACCAGACATCCTCCCATTCCTAACTGCAACCATCAACTCCTCACTCAACTCGGGGGTGGTCCCCACCTCCCTAAAACAAGCCAGAGTCACGCCGCTCATAAAAAAAACAACCCTGAACCCTACCATCATAGGCAACTACCGTCCTGTCTCTCTTCTCTCCTTCCTTTCTAAAACACTTGAACGTGCTGTATCCAACCAACTTACTGCTTATCTCTTACAGAATGACCTCCTAGACCCTAATCAGTCAGGCTTCAGGACTGGTCACTCCACAGAGACAGCCCTCATTGCGGTCACAGAGGCACTTCACTTAGCAAAAGTGAAAGGCCTCTCCTCTGTCCTGATTCTCCTAGATCTATCTGCAGCCTTCGACACAGTCAACCACCAGATCCTCCTTGCGGCCCTCGCAGGAATGGGAGTGGCTGGCTCTGCGCTGACATGGCTGTCATCATACCTCAATGACCGCTCCTACCAAGTGTCATGGAGAGGGACCCTGTCGGCCACCCGCCCCCTGCGGACGGGTGTCCCCCAGGGCTCGGTTTTAGGACCCCTTCTCTTCTCCCTCTACACTAAATCACTGGGTAACATTATCACGTCTCATGGCTTCTCCTACCATTGTTATGCCGACGATACTCAACTCTTCCTCTCCTTCCCTCCCTCAGATATCCACGTCTCTGAGCGGATCTCGGCCTGTCTGTCCGACATCTCCGCCTGGATGACGTCCAACCACCTCAAACTGAACCTAAGCAAAACAGAATTGCTCCACCTGCCGGCCAAATCCTCCCCCCTAACCGACCTTTCAATCACAGTCGAGAATGCAGCTGTGACTGCGTCCCCGACCGCCAAGAACCTTGGTGTTGTCCTCAACGACCAGTTGAACTTCTCTGCTCACATCGCAGCGACGACCAGAACCTGCCGATTCCTCCTGAGCAACGTCAGAAGGATCCGCCCCTTCCTGACAAAAGAAGCCACCCAACTCCTCGTCCAATCAACAGTCATCTCCCGCCTCGACTACTGCAACGCACTGCTCGCTGGCCTCCCGGCCACTGCCACTAAGCCTCTTCAACTCATTCAGAACGCAGCGGCCCGCCTGATCTCAAACCTACCGAAGTCGGCCCATGTCACCCCACTTCTTAGGGACCTGCACTGGCTCCCCATTGCTGCACGAATCCGCTTCAAGGCCCTCGACCTAGCATACCGTGCGGCAAAGGGAACCGCTCCCGCCTACCTCCGGTCAATGGTCTCTAACTACACACCCTCAAGACCCCTATGCTCTGCATCTTCTGGCCGCCTCAGACCTACTCCTATCCAAGCTCCGGGAGGGTCATCAAAGAGAAGTCGCCTATTCTCAGTCCTTGCCCCATAATGGTGGAATGAACTACCCACCCCAGTTAGGACAGCCGAATCACGTCCAATCTTTCGCCGTCGACTAAAGACGCACTTCTTCAACCATTATCTGAAAAAAAGAAAAAAAAAATATAAAAAAAAAAATCTAACCCTAACTAACCGTACTGTCATGCACTTGTCCTAATAAACTAACCTACACTGTAGCACTCAACACTTTGATGAACATTGTTGCTCAGCTGATAGAGTTGTGCCCTTCCTGATGACTTGTCGTACAGAACTTGTAAGTCGCTTTGGATAAAAGCGTCAGCTAAATGACTAAATGTCAATGTAAATGTAAATGGCTAGGCTAGATGCTAACGCAGTAACGCTAACGGTGCAGGCTTCTGACTACCATTCTGAGAGCTGACGATGATTTGTTTACTTGGTAACACGGGTTGCCCCCCCCCCCCCCCCCGCGCTGATGAAAATGAAAGTCATACCGTCAAATACCGTACACCGGGGTATTATGTCATAAAGGTATGACGGTGTGAAAAAAAGGATACCGCCCAAGCCTAAGCTACATCAGAGACTTTTCCCGTATCGCTGGGCCCCTCTATCACATTATGAGAGCTTCCCCAGATACACAAGAGCGTGTGAGTCGCAGTGCAAAGGCAAGGAAGGGAACACATAAAGGGGTTCCCTCCAACCAGCCAATCACATGGACTGATAGACATCAACAGCTGCTGGAGGAACTCTTAGATCATCTTGTAAAGCCACCAATCCTTGCATTCCCAGACTTCAGTAGATCCTTTATTTTACACACAGATGCCTCCAATCAGGGCCTTGGTGCAGTTTTGTATCAAGAACAGGAAGGAAAGATGCGAGTGATAGCCTACGCCTCCCGTACGCTTAGTGATGCTGAGAAGAATTACCATTATCATTCCGGGAAACTCGAGTTCCTGGCCCTTAAATGGGCTGTTTGTGATAAATTTTGTGACTATTTAATTAGCTCATCATGCACTGTATACACAGACAACAATCCGCTCACTTATGTGCTGTCTTCAGCCAAGCTCAATGCTACTGGAAGCCGGTGGGTGGCCGAACTAGCAGATTTCCACCTGACCATCAAATATCGACCAGGTAGAGAGAACAGTGACGCTGACAGCCTTTCCAGAATGCCTGTGTACATTGAAACCCTGATAAAAGAATGCACAGAGGAACTGTCATCTTACTCAGTACAAGCCACAGTACAGTCTCTTGAGGCCTCTAGTCCCAGCACAGTGTGGTCCATGTCTTTATCAGCTCAATGCACAGAGAGCAGAGCCAAATCGGAGCATAAGCCCCTTTCACTTACAGAGATCTGTCAAGCCCAGAGAGAAGATAACTGTATTGGTCCAGTCATTGAATATATGCAGTTGAATAACAAGCCTGGAAGTCAATAACTAAAGTCATTGAGTGCAGAGAGTAAGCAGCTCTTACGTGAGTGGGAGAGACTCAGTTTAGATGATGATGATGGTATCTTGCGTATGAAGACAGCTGTAAGAGAACAGTTAGTCCTGCCCCAGAAATATAAGAAGACCGTTCTGAAAGAGCTTCATGATGATATGGGGCATCAAGGTGTAGATAGAACCACATCACTAATAAGGGACAGATTATTTTGGCCACAAATGCAAAAGGAGATTGAACATTATGTCGCCTCAAGCTGCTCCTGCTTGAAACAAAAGAAGCCAAACAGAGAGACCCGAGCACCCCTGCACAGTATCATCACAACCCAGCCATTCGAGTTAGTATCTATTGACTTTTTACATCTGGACAGATGTACAGGCGGTTACGAGTACATATTGGTTATCATCGACCATTTCACCCGATTCGCCCAGGCCTATGCCACAACCTCAAAATCGGGCAAGACAGTAGCTGACAAGATATTTAATGACTATGCCTTGAAGTTTGGATTTCCCAGGCGCATACACCACGACCAGGAAGGCGAGTTTGAAAATCAGTTTTTTGCCCAACTGAAACAGCACTCTGGTGTGGCAGGCTCACGGACAACACCATACCACCCAGAAGGTAATGGTCAAGTAGAACACTTCAATCGGACACTCCTTCAAATGCTCAAAACACTCTCAGAAAAACAGAAGTCGAACTGGAAAGCTTCATTGAATAAACTCATCTTTTCATACAACAGCACCAGAAGCGAGGTCACTGGATTCTCCCCATTCTACCTCCTGTTCGGAAGGGCCCCAAGACTTCCTATTGACCTGCTTTTCCATCTGCGACCAGAAACTGGCACCCCTGATCACCGTGAGTATATGAGAAAATGGAAACGTGGAATGCAGGAGGCTTATGAGATAACAAGGGAGAACGCAAAGAAGTCTGCTGATAGACGCAAAAGAAACTATGATAAAAAGATCAAGAGCTCTGTGCTGGAAGAAGGTGACCATGTCCTGGTTAGAAACATGACCCCCAGGGGTGGGACAGGAAAACTCTGTAGTCACTGGGAGGAATACATCCATAAAGTTGTCCGCCAGGTAAATAAAGATACTCCAATTTATGAAGTAGTGTCTGAAAATGGAAAAGGGAGAAATAGCAGAATCCTACATCGTAATCTCTTGCTTCCCTGTGACCACCTACCACTTGAGATTCCACTCAACATCGCCAAGCCACAGAAGAGAAACATGACACAGACAGCTGAAGAACAGAGATTGATTGATTGATTGATTGATTGAAAAGTTTATTAACAGATTGCAGAATGGGTACAGTACAGTACAGCTCAATACATACAATTGTTAAGGGGATGCAGACCAGAGAAAGACTTTCGTCTTGTTTACATCAGGGTCCCCCATTTTCAATTCATCATAACATATATGACATACATGACATTGTGGCAATTCCAGGTGTAGGGGTGGCAGAATAAACAACACACAGACAGGTTGCAGTTCCCAAAATCATACTCTTTATTTTCTATTTAAATAATGATCGCTTGCTGGCGGTAATCTGTCGGCCGGGCGGCGTCTCCGCTCTGTGGCCTCTCGCCTTGCGCTGCTACGGGGGGACTGAGAGGAGGCTCCTCGGCTCCATTAAGTCCCCCCTCCCCAACAGGCGCACCGCGCCGTGATTCGATAATCACATAATCACTCCTGATGGGTCTCTAGTGACAGGTGCGTCCGGAAGCGGACGCCCAAACATGGGCAGCGCCCAGCCATTGGGTCGCCACGTAGCGCTCCATCAATCACCAAGCCCAGGGGTGGCTTGGGGTTGCCACAACATACAGATAGACAGTACTGCTACATCTATACATTTATGACATATCAGATTTGCAAATACAGTACTGTTTGTGATACAAAAAGTGTCCAGAAAAAGAGTGTATATACATTTGACATCACACAAACCGGGGTAACACTGACATGGACGATGTAGGTCATTTAAACCTTGAACCAGGTCAGGTATGTGATAAGCAACTGGACAACCAGGAAGAAGCGTCACAGCTCAATGAAAACTATAATGAAACTGATTTGTTGGATATACAAGTTGTTCCACCAGATGAAGTGGAAACTGTCGCCGTCCCTCAAGAGAACAACATACTCCCACCTTTGTCACCTGCCCCGAGTGAACACACGGTAACATATGAGAGACCAAGGAGAGAGCGACGAGCACCAAAAGTCTTCACCTACAAGGAACTTGGTAATCCAGCCTGCTGCAGCACAGGTGTCCCAGGTGTACTGTCTGGTACCCTTCAATGCCTTATAGTATTCAGCAAGCAGAGCCGCCATGGATGACCCCTGTGCAGTACTTCAACCATCAGCCTGTGTTTCTACATGAGTAAGGCATAGAAAGCACCCATGGTCCGACACACACATATTCATGGTCTCTTTGTTGATTTGAGTATATATCTCACACACAACCACACAAGGACTGCTTCCAGCACCAACATACACACATCATGGACTCTTTGTTGAGCTGAACATACAGTATGCACACACCCATGGACTACTGTATTCCAAGCGGAAGGTACACCCCTACAAACATACCCAGTCATGGACTCTTGGAGATAAGCATGATACAGTACACTTATGTGGTTACACTACAAAAGAAGATACTATGTGTGTAACTGAGGGGTACAATTCCCTGACTGTATTGATAAGTATGGTATCATTAAACCACTACCGCTTTATGTACTTTAACTACTGGCCATACAGTACACGATATCTAAATATGATGAACACTTTCCCACAATGAAATCGGTTCCAGACAAAGGTAATAATCAAATATTTAATATAGCAAAAGGTACATATGATATTTACTATTACATTTATGATTTGAATGCACTTGTAAGGCAAATGAGTACTCGTAGGCAAATCAACACTGAATGTCCAATCTCTGGTTACGCAGGAAGCAAGTATACAACCTGGCTCTTAGGGAATTAGATCTATGGTACTCTTAATGATATAGCGGGATATTTTGGAAGGGGTCCTCCCGGTTGTAAGCCGGTAGGGGGGGTAGGAGAGCCGTCGGTAGTAGACCGTCTGGTCAACGATATCTAGGGAGACTTCAAGTACAGAAGACAGTGCAGTAGACTCTTGATCCGCAGATGAATACACCTTGGTTCTCTTGTAGGCTGTAGCTCCACAATGAAGAAGAAGCTAGGCGACCTCAGTCTCTCTGAGCGCCGACTCAACTTGACTCCTCTCGGGGGTAAATCCAACACTCACAGGCGTCGGCGATTATCCGCTCCACAAATCACAGTACCAAAGCAAATATATTCCAGCCGCATAGGGCTCAGCAGTCGTCGGGTAGGTAATCCAGTGTACATGTCCCTCGGTCCTCGCCTAGATCTCCTCGGATGAAAGCGCCATGTGGTCGGCCCAACCTGGATAAGACTCTAGATAACACGAGGAAGCGTTGGAGATGCTGGTCACTTTAGAACTCTAACCGCACGATGCACCATACACGATAGACTATTATTACTTAATAGAAATACGTCGCACTCGATGGTACAGTGCCAAACTCAGCTATTAATTCAACAATTCAGCTATTAATTCGCACGAGGTCTCAATGCTATTCTAAGGCCAAACAGGCCATACTACACCGCACGTGGTATCGTGGGTGAGGCTTCACGTTCTGTTACTAAGTTGGAAGAAGGGTAAAGGACTAAGGGATTTCTACATTTACTTGCGCCATATTTATATGCACGGTGAACAAATAGTGCCACTCTCGTTTCGGTAGCCGTATCCCTGAGCGGAGCCGGGGCTAGTACGGACATGTCTCGTCGGTACCTTTGAACTTGACGCCAGGGGCTGGTCCCCTGGCGCCTGGTCCTTTTGTCCAATAAGAGAATGAACTATTATGGGCTATAGTAGGCTAAAGGGATATTCCGTGTATATGTACAAGGAATATACAAGGGATATCAAACGATATACAAATACTATTCAATATATATCCATAAATAAATATATATATTCGGTTTAATCTGATCCTTCGTAACAATGTGGATTGTTGAAATGGTGTTTTGATACAGAATTAGCTGAGAAATACAAATGTTTCTGTAGTTATTAGAATAAGCGAATTGCTTATGTCGCGACAACATATATTTTTGAAGGGGAGTGTGTAGTACTCATGAAAGTATATTATTATTAAGTATAGTTTATTATTATTAGTATATTATTATTTTTGGGTGATTTGTGTATATATAAGTTTTCTATTGTTATTTAATGTATAAGAAGTATATTATTATTTTCAAATGCTTTGTTTACATTTATGCTGTTTTCTGTTGCTTGGGTCTGAGAAGTGATCCATGAATAGGTGCTCGATTATACTTGCCTTGCAAGAAACTACTTAGTGGGGGAATGCACACCTGCTTCTCATTCATTACACAAATGAGAGCAACAGCATGTGTGTTTGTGGTGTTTTTCACTCTCCCCTATGCAGGTAAGAATGTATTATTGTTTCATTGTTTCATATTGTTCCTGTGTGAGAATTGTATTAGCATGTTTTGTATACAGAGAAGCATGTAATTTAGAACAGTTACAGTATACAGCAGCACAGTCTCGTGTCAATTATGCTTGTTCTCTTGTCAATTAAGCTTGTGGATAGGGATGGTCCTTTCAATGAGATTGGTTGAAGGGAGATGTGTTGTATTTGTTTGATCTTGATACTGGTATTGTTTGAAGATATATTATGTGTTATATATTATAGTTTCAATTCAGAATGTGGTGTTTGATCTTGATATTGTTTCAATTCATTAATTCATGTCCTTTCTAAAGGGTTGTTTGTTCCTGCACGTAAGGTGGACTCTTTCACTACCAAGGTAGAGCTCTTTAAGTTTTTTAGAAATATTAAGTTAAAAGCCTTTTACGCCAGAGGGTTTGATAAGAGAACTCAATATGTTGCTAATGAAAATGTGCCCACAATTGATGACGTTGATGCAATGCCTGAAACAGAGCTTGATACCCGTTCTAGACCTAAAAGAAAAGTATTCAAACCACGTAGCTTGTTTACCCCTCATCTCAATCCACCTTCTGTGGAGACCTTTTGCAGACTAGTACAAAATGATGTCCTTAATTTATGTGAAACCAGTCACAAAGCCCATCTTTACCCCAATTTACTTGAATCAGAGTCTGGAGCGCTTAAGGAACTCATGAAGAATGACGATTTAATTTTTAGAAAAGCAGATAAAGGTTCGGGAATCGTTCTCCAAAATAAGAGTGCTTATGTGTCTGAGATCAATAGACAATTGAACGACATTGAGGTATATACCCTTTTAAATTCAGACCCAGTGTTTAGATTTTCTACGGAAATCAAAACACTTCTTAAAAGCCTTAGATTGGCGGAAGTAATCTCGGAAAATGAATTTAAGTTTATGTTTGTAGAGTTCCCTGTTACTCCTATTATTTATACCTTATATTTATACCTTACCTAAGATCCATAAGGATCTCTTTAACCCTCCGGGTCGACCGATAGTCTCTGGCATAGGTTCTGCCACAGAAAAAATCTCTCAATTTATTGACGCGCATTTGGCCTCTTCTCAACTGGGTTACTTAAAAGACGCCACTACTTTCTTGAGCGGGTTATCGGCCTGCAATATTTGTCCTTCTGACTTATTAGTTACCATGGATGTGGTCAGTCTATACCCCAGTATTCCACATGTAGACGCGTTAGACGCACTGAGTTTTTATTTAAACTCGAGGGAGGAATTACACCCCTCCAGAGGCGCTAGTTAACCTAGCCGATCTAGTTCTTACAAGGAATTATTTCAGATTCCAAGACAAATATTTCTTGCAAAACAGGTCTCGGCATGGGCTCGCCAGCCGCTGTGAACCTAGCTAACCTGTATATGTCCAAGTTTGAATTGGACCACATTTTTAATAATAACCCGTTTGAGAAATATGTCAAATCCTATAAGCGCTACATTGATTTTGTTTTTTATTTGGTCTGGTTCATCAATTGATTTCCTTAACACTCGTAGAGAAACGATAAAGTTTACACTGAAGTTTGATATGCATACTCTACCTTTTCTTGATCTAATCAACAAAGCCCCAGATGGTATTTCATTACACAAAGGTCTTCAAAAAGGAGACGGACCGCAACTCGTTCCTACATTATTCTAGTTACCAGTCACCCCTGCTTTAAAGAATAGTCTACCCTTTAGCCAAATCCTACGTTATAGGAGAATTTGTGACACAGAAGACAGATTTATTGCTCAAGCAGAAGTCCTCCGAGGTAGTTCTGTTTCATTATGGCTTACGCTCGGCATCATTCTGCACTGTACTTCACTTTGTGCACGAGCACTGAATAAAAAATTCCACCACGTACCTTTACATCCCAACATTCGTCTGGCCACACCCCCATCCGCTTACCTTCATAAGCAGGTGTGTGGTCACCTACTCGCCTCCTTCTTCACTTCCACCACAAGGAAGTGCCTTCGGTAGATCCCACACTTGACGAGGTTGTTAGCTGAAGAAAGTTGAGACGTGTTTACATTGTTGCTTGTTTTTTTCTTCTCTCATATATTCGACAGAAAAAAAACGAAGTCATAATGTCTACTTCCGAGGGTCGCGCTCGCAACGCCACTCTTCACCAGCGGTTCTCCACTACAGGTGAATAGGGTAACACATTTAACTAATAGATATCACAATGAAACTTCCCCAGTTGATTACTTATATTAAGACAAGACTTTTTTGTATTACAAGTTTTCTGAAATTGTATGTTTAAATATGCAAATGAGGCATGATCTACTTAAATATGCACTAATTTGCATATAATTCCAGGACAGAAATCTGAACATTGGATAAAGCCATTTTCAAAATTAGTTTAATTTTGTTGACATATTAGAGCCAACGGTTATTACAGAGGGGATTTTGGATATCTCTTTATCACTCCATAAAACATAAAATACTCCTTCAGTCCATTTTTATGGTAGAATTCCATGTTTTTAGGAATAGAATGTGATATAAATCAGGGTATGAATGCGATATCAACAAACCCTTCTGTAAATACCTTCAGAACATAGATATGAATAGAACTGGAAGGTTTGGTGTATGTGTGCTACTGAAGTGGAGATTTCTGGCTCAGAGTATGAGGAAAAACTCTTAAAACTCATTTTTGGGGAAACTCCTTCAAAGTTCTGTATTGTAAAATGCCATACTTTTTTTTTTAAACAGATATTTGCAAACACAATACCTAATTAAACCATTAGTAATAGACAACCTAAACGCATGCATGATAACTTAATAATAATAATAATGTTATTGAACTGAACAGAACTACACACAGGCTACAAACAGTGTAGTACCCCCTAATAGGCAAAACATATTTGAATAGATATCACTATGAAACTTTCCCAGTTTGTTATGTACATATAAACTAAGAAAAAATATATTCCAAGTTTTCTGAATTTTATGTTTATATGCAAATGAGGCACTTCCCCATTAAATATGTGCACATTTATGGATGCAATAAGGCAAAATGAAGTAAAATAAACAACTAAATGTGTGTTATTGACGTTTTATTGTCGCTAGTTTCATAGAAGACATGTTTAGGAAGCAAAATATAACAATCTCAAAATCAACAAAAAAAAGTATATTTGCCTATTCACCTGGGGTGTCTCGCCTTAAAGCCCTGAACAAAACCAAACAGATCGATAGAGCCTCGTTGTTTACCCCCCAAAATGAAAACTGTGACAAAGTATCTTTTGTTTCTACTTATAGTCCCATCACGAGAGACATACGTAGCATTGTCAATAAATATTGGCATATTCTTCAGTCTGATCCCCTTACTGGGGCAGCGTTTCAGCACTCGCCTAATTATTTTTATAAAAGACAACCGAATCTTTCTAATCTTCTAGTCAAAACAGATTTTCCCATAAAGAAACCCACTCATTTTATGTCCAACATCCCAGATGGTAATTTCCCCTGTCAGGCCTGTGTACAATGTCAAAGCATGATCAAAGGAATTCTACACACACCCAAAAACGGGCAAACGTATACCTGTTAAAGGACTCATTACGTGTAATTCCTCAAATCTTTTTCTTATGTGGGTAAAACAACTAGAGCCTTTAAATCGAGAATTTGTGAACATAAATGTTCAGTTAGAAATTCAGATGTCAAGTCTTCGGTAGCTAGACATTTTTTATTTTTTTTATCCACTTTTTCTCCCATTTTCTATTTCTCCCATCCCAATTTCGTATGGTCCAATTCAACCCTCCCCTGTCTTTGAACGCTGTTTCATGCCTCCCACAAGCCGGCTGCAATGTGGACTAAGTCATACATAGCACGAGTCCCCTCCGATACTCGAGGTAACAGCAGTCGCATCTTTCCACCTGCGCGGCTCGATCTTTCAGCGTCGGGGGTCTGGGCTTTGGAGGGGCCCCGCCCCTGTCGCTTCCTGATTCTACTGCGCAGGCGCACCAACCGACCTGTAGGAGTCGCTGTCCACAACGCCCGATCCCCACCCATCAGTTTCCCTCCCCCTAATACTGCCAATGTGTATTAGTGCGGACGACCAGCTAAACTGAAAGCAATGTGGAGCGCTGGGCTCGAACAGGGAGATGATCTGTTTGAGGCCAGCCTCCAGTATTCGTGGTGAGCGCCTTGCCCACTGCACCACGTAGCCGCCAGCTAGACATTTTTCTAAATGCAAACATGCCGTTAATGATCTTAAATACATGGGACTCGAGTTAGTCCACAGGCCCTCTAGAGGGGGAGACAGGCATAAGTTATTATTGCAACGTGAATGTTATTATATTAATTTGATCAATTGCATTGAACCAAGGGGAATGAATGAAGAGAACGTGTTAACCCGTTTCCTATAAGTGCCTTTCACCATCATTATTATGATTTCATGATTAATTATGATTGTTTTTATGTATGAGGTATGGTTTTCTAAGGTTGCTCATAAGATAATTTTTTTTTTAAATACGGTAAGGGGCTTATCTATTTAGCCCTAGAAACTAGGGGCAAGATGTATTTTGTTTCTGGTAATTTTGGTATATGTATTTAGGAATATACTTTATATTTAAATGTCCTTCCTAGGGTCAAAGTTGACCAGCAATCCCAGGCACACGTGCGTTTTGATGTAATTTCCTGCCTACCCTGGTATATAACCACCATTTTGTCTCATTGAACACTGCTAGCCATCAACACTGACGAAGGAACACATCAGTTCCGAAACATGTATGTTCCAGGCTGCCATTAAAACTTTGAATCTGAGAGTGCTGCTTTCTTCTACTTAACCTTCGGGATTTCAGCACCCAGTGTCAGACATTGTGAGCGCGGTCTAACTTAACTTTCAATTCATTACACAAATGAGAGCAACAGCATGTGTGGTTTTTCACTCTCCCCTATGCAGGGGTGCAACACTGAGCGCGCATATCTGAGTGGAGCGCAGAGCGCTTGATGCGCAAATGAAGGCGAGCGTGGGGGGGGTCAACATGAGCGAATGAGAGCGGAACTAAAGCCGTCCAGAGCGGATTTCCTCGGCCGCTCCGCGCCTCACATGCTCTGCCCCCTTCTTCTGTGCCCCTCCTGGGTTTATGTCTCCACCCCCCCCAGCTCCAGGCCCTCTCATCCTAGTCCCCTTTGTCCTGGCCTTGCTCCCCAGTTTTTTCCTGGACCCCCCCCCCCCCTGGAATCTGACCCATGAGGAAGGGGGGGGGGGGTTCTGTCACATCCCACCGGACTCTGCTCACTTCCCTCTGCCTCCACCTGCTGGACAATTCCCCTCATTACCCCTTGGACTCTTCATACATTTATGTAGTATCATCTTGTTAAATATCCCTGCCTGTTGTCTTTTGTGCTTCCTTGTCTGGTCTTGTTGTCCTGTCTGGTTTAAGTTAGTTCTTGTCTTGTGTATTATGTTCCATGTGGGTTTAGTCTGTCTGGTGTTTGTCACTTTAGTCTGTCAATCTGTTCAACGACAAGAAGGCCCTACAGAGAGTGGTGCGCTCAGCCGAGCGTACCACTGGTATTGCACTACCAACCCTGCAGGTTCTATACAACAAGAGGTGCAAATCCAGAGCCTGCAGAATAATGAAAGACCCCCACCACCCCAATAACAGCCTGTTCCAGCTGCTGAGGTCAGGCAGACGCCTGCGAACCCCAGCTACTAGGACGGAGAGGCTTCGGCTCAGCTTCTTCCCCCAGGCCATCGGAGCCTTGAACAATGATCACTGAGTGCCACAGAACACTGAACTTCTCACACGCAAGCACACATGAGCACGCACGCTGTGCACGCTCACACACTAGCAGCCACTTTAACATGAGCAGGCACACACTCATGCCGCACACGCCCACACTTATGGCCAAAAAGGAAAGGTCACTTTAAAAATAGTATAACAGTAACAGTGTATTGCACTACCCAGCATGTCCTATATGCTCTGTAAATAACTATGTACAGATACCGAGATGTCCCACCATGTTACCCGTTTATTGCACAATGTTGTTTTTTTATTGGATTCTATTATATGTTGTACCACTGTATTGCACATCGTTGCGGGCAAGACCACCCGCATTTCATTGTATACTTGTATGCCGTGACAAATAAAACTCTTGACTTGACTTGTTCCCCCTTCCAGGCGTGTCTCATTTGCAATCGGTCAATTAACCTGTGTATTTATGTCAGTCTGCCCCTGTCTTCCGGGCGCTTCATACTCTTCGGTACCTGTTCAATGTCTTCTGTATGCTGTCTCCTGTTGCTGTTTACTCTGTTCCTGTCTATGTTCCTGTACTATTGGATTCGTTGCTCACCCCACCTGCCATGCTATTTCACGTCATGCTAAGTATTTGTTTATAGTCTAGTTTATGTTTGGTTTGCTTGTTATTCTCCACTCTGTTTTTCCCTCTTCCAGCGTTGACTGGGAGGTATTATTTTGTAGTTTAGTTCCAGTCTATGTTTAAGCATTGTGATGTATGCTGACCCATCAGAACAAATTGCTGCCTGTTACTAATATAGCTTTTCAGCCACTCAAGAGCAACCCCTCTGACACCAATCTTTTAAATCTCATGATCTATTGTATCTGATTAAAGATTATGTTAAAGTGGTATGTAGTCCAAAATGTGAATTTTATGCAAATGTTATGCCTGTCTATGTGAAGCTGTAATTCTTTTATGAAAGGTGCTATACAAATTAAGTTTTATATTACTTTGATTTACAAAAAATAATATCTCACTGAAAATGGAGGTACTGAGGCAACAGGTGTGTGAAGCACCGCAGACCTGAATGATCAAAGAATCAACCAACCAATCACACAATCAATCAAGCTTTATTCATATACCGGTAGCTACATTTCACAAGAGTTTCAATGCAAGGCCAAACCCCAAATGCTCACCATGATCACAGAGGACAATAATAACCCTAATTATCATGATAAAGATGTTTCCATTGTCTTCAGGGATGACTCAGTCCAGCGCTGTGTGAGGCCATCCTGAGAGGATGTTTGGTGGATGGGGGAGGATATGGAAGCTTGTTGTCCAGGATGTCACAGAGCCAAGCAATTAGAGCAGTGAGCATTCTTCTTTACTCAGGGATATCCTGTCATGGGACCAAGGTACCCATAGCCAAAACCCCATTCTAGAAGGCATAATGGGGTTGATCAAGCACGTCACATGTCATTTTCTGCCGATTCACTGCTGCCATTGGCTTCAAGTACATGTGCAAATGTGTAGAGCAGCTTTTCAGGAAACTAAATGTACCTCCGATGGCATTTTAGTCAGATGTGGTGACTTTAAAGGGTTTATGTGGTATTAATGACACATTTTCAGATACAATGGAGGCCTAGGTGAATCCTCAGAAAATAACTACCAAATATTTCAGTAATGGTAGAAGTTTATGAAAACGGCGCAGTGATTTTTGTATCGCAAGAAGAAAGACTTGGAACCCACATGTCAAACAGACTGGTATAGTCCTATGTTAGGAGTCGGCTTTTATACTAGAGAATGATTTGCTAGAAATGTACTGTATCTAAAGTAAAAGTATGCATTCTACATGATGTTTGTGTATTCCAGTGCTTGGAAGCGTTCAAGCCTCCCCAGGTTATGTTAAATTGGTTTGTGGTCCAGTTCTGCCGCTCTGATTAAAGGTGATGTTAAATTGGTATGTGGTCCAGTTCTGCCGCTCTGATTAAAGGTGATGTTAAATTGGTATGTGGTCCAGTTCTGCCGCTCTGATTAAAGGTGATGTTAAAGTGGTATGTGGTCCAGTTCTGCTGCTCTGATTAAAGGTGACGTTAAAGTGGTATGTGGTCCAGTTCTGCTGCTCTGATTAAAAGTTATCTTAAAGTGGTATGTGGTCCAGTTATGCTGCTCACATTATGTCCTCTTAAAGTTGACAGGCTGAAAGTATATAATCTTCATACATTTTTGCCATGTTTTCTATGCTAAATCTTTTTCTTCAAAGTAGTAACTGATGGGTTCAGATAAATGTAGTGGAGTAAAAATATTTCCCTTGAAATGTAGTGGAGTAAAAGTATAAAGCTCCCTAAAATTTTAATAAAAGTAGAAGTAGCTCAAAATTTTACAGTACTTGAGTAAGAATACTTACTTATTTTTTTACTTAAATTTTACTTAGTTACTTTCCACCACTGCTTACTTGATGTTGTTCCTACAAATGAAAGGAAACATGAAAGTGAGGTCATAGATACATTCTTCATCTCCTCCTTAGTGAACCTTCACCATAGTGACCTTCCTTCTGGGTTTCATAACATGACCCACAGGTACCATAGGCGTCTATTCGAAAGGCAACCGGTTCATGCGTTTTGCGAATCTGATTGGCCACTGACGTTTCTGGTCATGTGACATGTGCGCCCATTTCCGCCTCGACCAGCAGCAAACTACCTAACGCCTAGTTTATCACTGGTTAAGCTTAGGCGACTCTTTCGAAGTTGGTTAAGGTTAGAGTTTGGAATCAGGGCTGGCGTTCTATCGCCCTGCTCTAAGACAAACTCTAACCTTAACCAACTTCGAAAGAGTGCCTAAGCTTAACCGGCGAAAGAACTTGCCGCCACACGATTGGTGCGACCAGAAACAGCAGTGGCCAATCAGAGCGCAAAACGCGAACACGGAAGCATGAACCGGTTGCATTTCGAATAGACGCGTACAGGGCTTGACATTAACTTTTTGGCTCACTAGCCACTGTGGCTAGTGGTTTTCCAAAGTCACTAGCCACTCAGCATTTTCACCAGCCAAAAATCACCACACTAAATAATTTTTTCATCAATACGTTCCCATTTTATAGCGTGATGATGAATAGGTTTAAAATCAAAATGCATATGATTGGTATCATGTTCCACCATGAATGCATGAAAGGGGGGACGGGACGACACACACGTTGTTTCTGATTATTGATTACCAATAACGGCATTAGTTATTGTAGCATCATACACTGATGTGTCATGATGTCATGATGGCATGTATGTTGTGTATGTCAGAAATGTCACTATAAATTGAAAATGGGGGACCCTGATGTAAACAAGACAAACGTCTTTCTCTGGTCTGCATCCCCTTAACAATTGTGTGTATTGAGCCGTACTGTATTGTACCCATTCTGCAATCTGTTAAATAAAGTTTACATTCATTCATCGGCTGGTTGGCTATGCTAACAAGGCCTGATCAGCATGAAATCGGTCTTACCTGTGGCCGGTTGGATCCCAAAAAGGATTTCCCAGTTATTGATCGCCATCTGGTAGATCGATATGTCCATTGGCTGATGCTATATTCCTTTACTGCATACTGAATTCGGCGTCGCAAAAGGTATTCCATGCGATCTGATGAAGGCATAGCTTCACGCTAACAGAAAAAGTAGGCCTGAATGAAAAAAATTTACATCTGGTCTGAAAACAAGGAGTACTCCATTCTCGAGACAGCACCACTACCAGGATCTGGCCGGTAATGCACTTTTCCGAATTGTTGTGGGAGTTGTAGTATTATGTAGTATCACTTGGATTGACTTAATTATTGCCGATGCCTTTTGTAGACTACAATGTTTTTTTTTCATAGAAAAAAAGTCACCGGCCAATGTGGCCAGTAGAATGACAGAGTTACCGACCACAGCCGAATTCTACCAGCATTTGGCCGGTGGTCAGGTGTTAATGTCAAGCCCTGGACGCGTACCATAGTGCACCTTCCTTCTGGTTTTCATAACATGGCCGACAGGGGGCGCTGACACTCTTTCCAAAGACTCTAATGTGGGTTGTTATTATATATACCTCAGGCCGTTATCGAGACCTTATTGAGAGGAACAATGATGTATTTATAATACTCACACAGCAGGAATTGTACTCTCATGTCATGCTCAAGTAAAAAGGACATAACATGACATGAGCATGACATAAGAGCAAAATGGCCACTGTGTGAATAGGTAAATTAAGAAGTTGCATTGCATGTTAAGGACTACACTACACATGTTCATATTTATGTAGGCAACAGATAGATATTATAGATATTACTGTTGTGAAGGACGACTCTGTTACTCTATTCAACAAATAAGCAAATTGTTAAAAGCCACGGAACGCACTGCTGCTAGTCTAACTGGCAGCCATTTTGATATTAGCAAGGCTTTGAAATGTAAAACAGTGGGCTTCATACAGCTTTGTACAGCTTCATACAGCTTTGTACAGCTTCGTACAGCTTTGTACAGCTTCATACAGCTTCATACAGCTTCGTACAGCTTTGTACAGCTTCATACAGCTTTGTCCAGCTTCATACAACTTTGTACAGCTTCATACAGCTTCATACAGCTTCGTACAGCTTCATACAGCTTTGTACAGCTTCATACTGCATTGTACAGCTTCATATAGCTTCATACAGCTTCATACTGCTTCTTACAGCTTTGTACAGCTTCATACAGCTTTGTACAGCTTCATACAGCTTTTTACAGCTTCATACCGATTTGTACAGCTTTGTACTGCTTCATACACTTTCGTACAGCTTCATACAGCTTTGTACAGCTTCATACTGCTTTGTACAGCTTCGTACAGCTTCATACAGCTTCGTACAGCTTCATACTGCTTTCTACAGCTTCATACAGCTTTTTACAGATTCATACCGCTTTATACAGCTTTGTACCGCTTTGTACAGCTTTGTACAGCTTCGTACAGCTTCATACAGCTTTTTACAGCTTCATACAGCTTCGTACAGCTTTGTACAGCTTTGTACAGCTTCATACAGCTTTGTACAGCTTCATACAGCTTTGTACAGCTTCATACAGCTTCATACAGTGTTGTACAGCTTCGTAGAGCTTTGTACAGCTTTGCTTCTTCATTTATTTAATCAATTTGGTTCCAAAGTGACTATTGTGTCTTTTTACATCCACATGACTTATATTGGTGATAATGTGTGTGTGTACAGAGCCATCATAAAGACACACACACGGGCGGCTAGGTGGTGTAGTGGGCAAGGTGCTCGCCACCAATGCAGGAGACGCTGGGTTCGAGCCCAGCTCTCCGCATTGCTATCAGCTTGGCTGGTCGTTCATACTAACACAATTGGCAGTGTTAGGGGTGGGAAAGCTGATGGGTGGGGATCGGACGTTGTGGACAGCGACTCCTACAGGTCGGTTGGTGCGCCTGCGCAGCAGAATCAGGAACCGACGGGGGCGGCGTGTCCCTCCCACGCAGACCCCCGCCGCTGAGAGATCGCACTGTGCAGGTGAAAAGATACGACGGCTGCTTCCTCGAGTACCGGAGGGGACACGTGATGTAAGGCTTCGTCCACATTGCAGCCGGCTTGTGGGAGGCATGGCCTAACAGCGTTCGAGACAGGGGAGGGTAGAATTGGACGATACGAAATTGGGATGGGAGAAAAAATTTAAAAATGGGAGAAAAGGTTGACACACACACACTTTCTCTCTTTCTCTCTCTCTCTCTCTCTCTCTCTCTCTCTCTCTCTCTCTCTCTCTGTCTGTCTACCCATATGCAACATTAACACTTTCAATGCCGGAGCTCGGTGCAAGCTTTAGTGCTTCCTTGCCACCACCCACTTCAATGATAGAGCTCTCATATTTGCAAACGCATAAACTTGTCTTAAATTATGGCTATGTGTCTAATCTGGCCGTTGCTTATCAATGACTTGTTTGCAGTCAACATTGTCGAAACGGATTGTTTTTTAATCGGTTCATTTCTGTTTTATACCATTTTGAAAAACTCTAGTTTTTTGAAGGTTTCAGGAAAATATAAAGATTCTGTGATAAACGCCCTTTACTGGAATATTCTGGAATACACAAAAAACGTTGTCATTTTTCGGCCTATTTATGAATCGTTTTCAAATAAACGCTAGATTATCGATAGTATATTGGTACTTATGCATGCTAGAGAAGCGAGCTGAAAAATCGAATCTCTTATTTCCTGATCGCACACACACACACACACACACACACACACACACACACACACACACACACACACACACATAGGGCACACACTGATATCTCTGTGAAAATAGCTCTGATTATCCCAAGACTGGTCAAATAGATTCCTTACCTCAGATCAGATGTTCTCCAAAAAGATTATTCCAATTCCTGATCGCCATTGATCACGTTTATTGATCCAATGCTGGGCACTGGAAATATGTATTCCATGCTGTTTTGGGGCTCGGACATGACTTGGATCCTCTCGGGTGGCTTGCGCGAGAAGTAAAATGAGAAAGCTGGATTCCCCCCCATGCAATCCATTACAAAGGGGTGCAGTACCACAGGGAGACGTTATGGGGCGGTATTTTCCCAATGGAGCTCAGAGAGAGTTTGCAGCACTAACGTGAGACTAGATTGATGAAATATGAATTCAAATCACTAATAAAAAAACAAACGACATATCGCGTAGTTGGCAATGAACGGTCGGCATGAACAAACGACATATCGCGTCGTGACTCGTTGGCATTGAAAGTGTTAATAGCACATCTTTAACACATTATGTTGAAAAGCAGTAAGCTGTGTGCTGTCCCAAACTACACTCTGAAAATGACAACTGGCTACTTTTGACACTGTATGCAACACACACACACACACACACACACACACACACACACACACACACAGAGGCACACATGTGCACTGTGCCTGTTTCAGTTTTAAAGCCAATTGTTCGTGCCACCATCATTTAGGAGGCGTAGTAACTAGTAACCTCACGTCTGTGCTTATACCTCATAATCATCACCACTCTTTCTTGTCTCACTATGGAGGGAGAGCCACAACCCAGGGTGTATGGATACAGATGTGTGTGTTGCACGGGGGTGGCTGTATAAATGAATATCGAATGAAGTGGCTTGTCAACAAGATGTACGAGGTCTAAGGAATCCCCCCATCAGTTGTACTTGTAATGATAAGCCACAGGTTCAAGCTACAGCAGCAGTAGACACACACACACACACACACACAATCTCCCTCTGTATTGTGTCATCTATATTGTATTGTGTGATTAAACTACACAATGCCTCCATCAGATGCATAGATTAGTTTAGATTAGATTAAAATGTATTGTCATCATACAGCACAAGTACAGTACAACGAAAAGAAGTTTGGCATCCAACCAGAGTGCAAATGTAGCAGTAAAGTGCAACAGCAATATGCAATGTACAGATGATTAAACTGGATATGAAATATATAAATGAGTACTACTGAGTAATAGTGCTAATTAGATGTATGTACTGGTAGTATTAATATGTACATATTCATATGATTCAGGTATAAAGACACTATGACACTGACTGGTCACATAAAGACACACCAGGTGAACTCTAGAACTTCCCACTACAGTAAGAGACAGATTCAGGTTTGTTAGTCCAATGCTACCACCTGTTGGCCAAGTCAAGATACAAGATACAAGATACAAGAGTTTTATTTGTCACGGCATACAGGTATACAGTGAAATGCGGGGGGTCTCGCCCGCAACGATGTGCATAATACAAGTAATAATAATAATAATAATAATAATAATAATAATAATAATAATAATAATAATAATAATAATAATAATAATAATAATAATAATAATAATAATAATAATAATAATAATAATAATAATAATAATAATAGAGTCCAACCAATAGAGCGACATAGTGCAATAAACAAGTAAACAAAGTAGGCATATCGGTATCTGTACATGAGTTATTTACAGAGGACATGCTAGGTCCTGTGGTAGTGCAGTACACTGTTAGCTATGGATGAGGCACTGGGTCTTTATGTACACTGCTATACAATGCTATATTATACAGATACAGCATGTTTGTTCTTGACGAATGACAGTACAATGAATTCCTCACGGAATATTATACAAGAAAGTAAACATTTGGAGACTTGAAAATGTATGTATTTCTTCAGTGTATAATATACATTTATACACATTTATATATATATTATATATATATATATGTTCCTCCGGTCCAACACAGTCCAAACAACAATAAACAATATAAAAAGGATAAAGCAGCATATAGTAGAACAGTAGTTCACACTTCAGAATAAAAATGTCCAATGAAGACTGTCTAATGTTAAAAAGAAATGGCCATAGTCTCACATGATAATATGTAGTTAATTTATGTTAATATGTCTCTAGATCTCTCTGTGTGTCTGTGTCGTTGTGCATTGCCAGACAATGTATTGCCATTGTATATGACATTGCCATTGACATAATGTATTGCCTTTAGATGGAATCACAATCTCTCTATCTCTCTGATTCGGAGTCCCTCCATGCACACATACACCAACACGCTCTTTGATTAGCAAAAGCAGGGAATCACGAGTCCAGTTGATTCTCTTGTGTCTGTGAATCTTATTTTCAGATGCAGCTCTACTGGGCCAAAGCAAAGACAACACACTATCTTACAGACTGACTGCTGCTGGTATGACTGGGAGGGGACTGGGAGGGGACTGGGAGGGGACTGGGAGGGGACAGGGAGGGGACTGGGAGGGGACAGGGAGGGGACAGGGAGGGGGCCGCTTGTGAAGTGGAGTTTGAGGGGGAAAGGAACTGTTTACTTTTCAAATTGAGTGATGACCCCCCCTCGCTTTCATTTCCTCCGGCAGCCACAGCTCGGACTCATATCTGCCTTATCATGATGGATAAGTGACAAGACTACTAACTGTTCTGTCTCCAGTCCCGGCTCCGATGAACGTCTGTCAGCAGCCACTGGTTCCAAGTCTGGTCTGGTGGTGCACCCTCACCCCAGGGGATGATCCGGGGCCCCCGAGCCAGGGGAGGCCTCTCAGAGGGTCTGTTCTCGGGTGCCAGGGGAGGCCTCTCAGAGGGTCTGTTCTCGGGGGCCAGGGGAGGCCTCTCAGAGGGTCTGTTCTCGGGGGCCAGGGGAGGCCTCTCAGAGGGTCTGTTCTCGGGGGCCAGGGGAGGCCTCTCAGAGGGTCTGTTCTCGGGGGCCAGGGGAGGCCTCTCAGAGGGTCTGTTCTCGGGGGCCAGGGGAGGCCTCTCAGAGGGTCTGTTCTCGGGGGCCAGGGGAGGCCTCTCAGAGGGTCTGTTCTCGGGGGCCAGGGGAGGCCTCTCAGAGGGTCTGTTCTCGGGGCCAGAGGAGGCCTCTCAGAGGGTCTGTTCTCGGGGGCCAGGGGAGGCCTCTCAGAGGGTCTGTTCTCGGAGCCAGGGGAGGCCTCTCAGAGGGTCTGTTCTCGGGGGCCAGGGGAGGCCTCTCAGAGGGTCTGTTCTCAACAGTTAAAAGGTGAGGCTTAATAAAGGGGCACTTCACCAAAAAACAATGCTGATTTATGTTGCCCATAACCTCACACACGTCCAAAAACGTGTGCACACATTTATTTAGTTTATTATTGAGAGTGATGTAAGCTCAATGCAATGCAAAGGTAGCAGTACCCTATAAGACAATGGTCAATGGTCTCTAACTACACACCCTCAAGACCCCTACGCTCTGCATCTTCTGGCCGCCTCAGACCTACTCCTATCCAAGCTCCGGGAGGGTCATCAAAGAGAAGTCGCCTATTCTCAGTCCTTGTCCCACAATGGTGGAATGAACTACCCACCCCAGTTAGGACAGCAGCCGAAACCCGTCCAATCTTTCGCCGTCGACTAAAGACGCACTTCTTCAACCATTATCTGAATTTTTTGAAAAAAAAAGAAGAAAAAAATATCTAACCCTAACTAACCTTACTGTCATGCACTTGTCAGTTGTCCTAATAAACTAACCTACACTGTAGCACTCAACACTTTGATGAACATTGTTACTCAAGCTGATAGAGTTGTGCCCTTCCTGATGACTTGTCGTACAGAACTTGTAAGTCGCTTTGGATAAAGGTGTCAGCTAAATGACTAAATGTAAATGTAAATGTAAGACAAGGTATTGCTATTTAAAAACAAAATTACATCATTTCATGGAGCTGTAATTACACAAGGATCACTGGTGGCGAAAAACTCATTTACATTTACATTTACATTTAGTCATTTAGCTGACGCTTTTATCCAAAGCGACTTACAAGTTCTGTACGACAAGCCATCAGGAAGAGCACAACTCTATCAGCTGAGTAACAATGTTCATCAAAGTGTTGAGTGCTACAGTGTAGGTTAGTTTATTAGGACAAGTGCATGACAGTATGGTTAGTTAGGGTTAGATTTTTTTTTTTTTTTTTTTTTTTTTTTTATTCAGATAATGGTTGAAGAAGTGAGTCTTTAGTCGACGGCGAAAGATTGGACGTGTTTCGGCTGTCCTAACTGGGGTGGGTAGTTCATTCCACCATTGTGGGGCAAGGACTGAGAATAGGCGACTTCTCTTTGATGACCCTCCCGGAGCTTGGATAGGAGTAGGTCTGAGGCGGCCAGAAGATGCAGAGCGTAGGGGTCTTGAGGGTGTGTAGTTAGAGACCATTGACCGGAGGTAGGCGGGAGCAGTTCCCTTTGCCGCACGGTATGCTAGGTCAAGGGCCTTGAAGCGGATTCGTGCAGCAATGGGGAGCCAGTGCAGGTCCCTAAGAAGTGGGGTGACATGGGCCGACTTCGGTAGGTTTGAGATCAGGCGGGCCGCTGCGTTCTGAATGAGTTGAAGAGGCTTAGTGGCAGTGGCCGGGAGGCCAGCGAGCAGTGCGTTGCAGTAGTCGAGGCGGGAGATGACTGTTGATTGGACGAGGAGTTGGGTGGCTTCTTTTGTCAGGAAGGGGCGTATCCTTCTGACGTTGCTCAGGAGGAATCGGCAGGTTCTGGTTGTCGCTGCGATGTGAGCAGAGAAGTTCAACTGGTCGTCGAGGACAACACCAAGGTTCTTGGCGGTCGGGGACGCGGTCACAGCTGCATTCTCGACTGTGATGGAAAGGTCGGTCAGGGGGGAGGATTTACATTTACTCTCAGTAACTGTCAAACTAAATTAATGTGTGCAAAACAGTTTTTGGATGTGTGTGAGATTATGTAGAAAATAAATCAGCATTGTTATTTTTTGCCCCTTTAATCCTTTAGGGGAGGGGGGCCCGGGGACACATCTTGTGAACAAGGCCCATCATTTCTTGCTATGCCCCTGCCTTATACCCACAGCCTTGTTTGTCCACAGTATAGTCAAGCTGGAGCGGTCTTTTGTTGTGGGGATGTATATACATTCTTACTGAAAGGTTTTCTCAGGTAATATAAACAGCAGACCACACTTGGACCTGACTGCTGAATGGAAGATGTTTTTTATAATAATAATAATAATAATAATAATAATAATAATAATAATAATAATAATAATAATAATAATAATAATAATAATAATAATAATAATAATAATAATAATAATAATAATAATAATAATAATAATAATAACAATAATAATAATAATAATAATAATAATAATAATAATAATAATAATAATAATAATAATAATAATAATAATAATAATAATAATAATAATAATAATAATAATAATAATAATAATAATAATAATAATAATAATAATAATAATAATAATAATAATAATAATAATAATAATAATAATAATAATAATAATAATAATAATAATAATAAAAATAATAAAAATAAAAAAAGGCCTCAGAGTAAACACGGGTGAGATTCTTTACAAATAATATGAAGTTCAAGTAAACAGACCTCCAAGCTGGTGGTTGAGGTTTCCCATGACCACTGGTGGAGCCTGGCGTGCGTCAGAGAGGTGGGAGGCCAAGCAGGGGTGACGCATGGATATCTCGCTAGGCAGTGTGGGAAAGAGGCTGCAGGGCATCCATTTGACCCCACAGGTCCAAGTCAGGTGTATCCCTGAGAGTATGGAAACACGGCAAGACGTTCAGGAACACACTGGGCCTGTAGAATGCAGAGTAAAATGCTACGCAGTGACAGGAGATCAAATCTAAACCAGATGATGATCAGAACCGCCATTAATCATTTACTGCTCAGAAACCCAAATGCAGGAGACGTTCACATTGTAAACAAGCATCAATGACATCAATGACGTCTTCTCATGACATCACCAGTGATATAATTTCCAATCAGCGTGCAGTCAAACCCAGGCTGCGATACAGAGCTCCCTACTGCCCCTATACGCTGTAGCTGACCATGCTATCAGTGCCCTGGCAGCTCCATCCACTGGGAATATCTCAGGGGCCGACCTCTGACCTCTGACCCCAGCCCACTATGGCTTGTCTGAGACTGTGCCTGACATGGGCTCACATATCTCTTGGCTTGACTGGGTGGTCAGTACAGTACCACGGCAACGTATGACCCCCATCCTGACAGGACAGATACTGTGGGAATCCTTTCTGAGCTATATGGACAATATGCAGCCAACAGAAAGAGATTAGGGCTAAGACCTCGGTTACCCTATAGACCTCAGCGAGAGCTATGAAGAACTGAATCTCTGCCAAGCCTCCCCCTCCCAACCGAGAACTGAATACCCTTACACAAGTACTTCTGTCTGGGATATGGAATGAAATAATAATTACATTTTAGAGACAGGTGTTATCTTGTCCCCATGGTTTAGTGTACTGAGTGCTTACATGAGAATCAATACTGAGTGAGGGTGAAGTGTGAGTTAGCTCTGCTGCTTCGCATGAGAAGAGGTGGCTCCCAGGAGCGTGTTGACAGATGCTCCACAGATACGCCAAAGGGCCGCGTGGCCGTGGGAAAGCTTGGCTCGTGGACGAGACAAAATATGAGGCCATAAAAGATTATCTGATTGAGTCTAAAGTGTATTATGGATTCTTAATTGATGTGGAATAATGGTGTCAAGCTTTAGTAAATGATTCATGGAGGCGGACAACCGAGTCTTTGGTTGAAGATGGAATTGAATGAATGAATGTGTGTGTGTGTGTGTGTGTGTGTGTGTGTGTGTGTGTGTGTGTGTGTGTGTGTGTGTGTGTGTGTGTGTGTGTGTGTGTGTGTGTGTGTGTGTGTGTGTGTGTGTGTGTGTGTGTGGGGGGGTGGGGGGGTGGGGGGTGGGGGTGGGGGGGTGGGGGGGGCAGCCCCGGGAAAACAGATATGCTCCAGATAAGGGATGTGTGGCTGTGGGAACGGTGGGCTCCCAGACAAGACAAAACAAGAGGCCGTCAAAGTAGTAGTTCCACAATGGAGGAACGAACTTCCCACCAGTTAGGACAGCTGAAACCCGACCAATCTTTCGCCGTCAACTAAAAGCACACTTCTTCAATCAATATCTGAAATGATGAGAATTTTATTTGATCAAATAACCTTTGTACCGTCTTCTACTATCATGCTATCAATGCTACTATCAATTAAAGTCTTCCACTAATTAATCTTCCATGTCTATATTACTACCTACTATAATATGTCTCTGCTATACTATGCACTCAACACCGCATGGCCCAAAGTTGCACCCTTCCTGCTGACTTGTTGTGTAGAACTTGTAAGTCGCTTTGGGCAAAGCGTTCAGCTAAATGACAAAATGTAAATGTAAATATAGTAAGTCTGTCCTCAGAAACCTCTGGGGTAGTAAAGCACCCGTTCTGTTCCTGTACAGCCTCTCACAGACCTGCAGCTCAGGGTGCTGCTCAGTGTAGCCAACCTTCTCAAGGACCACTTGCTTTCTGTCTCCAAGACCCTTTTTTTCTTTTAGAGATCAAAGGTCAAAACCTCTCTCTGGGACCAGTTTATCAGGGAAGGGGTTGTGAGACCAAAACGACAGGGGGAGGGGGGGCTTGTTTTTGGTGGTCACTTCTAGGAGAGCTCCCAGTCACACAGGCAGTGGCCCATGAAGGTATAAAAGAGTACAAGAAGAGAGCTGCTGGAGAGAGAGAGAGAGGAGAAGCGTTCACCTACTCGTAAAAGCGCAGAGAGATAACGTGACTTGGTGTGAAAACCTCTACTGTATATAACTTGCTCCGCTCGTTCACCGTGTATAACCTGCTGCTTTTCCCCGCCTGTCATCACAGAAGATCTCCATGGCCCAGTTGATGAACTACTGGATGTATGTGGTTGTACTGTCACTGACGACCACCATCGGGCATGCTTTGCGACGGTAAGAATTTTCTTTGTCCATATATAGCGCTAGCGCGTCTGCCGTGATGATATAAAGGTTACGGGTGGAGAAAGAACCCAAACTGTGTTGATCCATCTCTATCTGAATAGAAGGGTCTGCTGTGCAACATGATTGCTTTAGCTGCGCCCACAGAGGAACCCCACATGTTTGTGTTCATAAAAGTTAAAATATGTGTTTTATTCACATGTCAACTCTTTGATAACCTTTTTTGAAAGAAAGAAAAAAGTTGTCCTTTTATAAATTGGACACTTTTTTTGTATAATGTTGCAAAAATAATGTTGGTTCTGGGACGATGGTGGAATAGTTTATTATTGTCAGATTCTCAGCAGGAGAAAATGAAGATACCCCCCCTCACAGTGAGCTGTGGTGTTCCACAAGGAAGCATACTAGGACCATTACTGTTCCTAATTTATGCAAATGCAATGTCATCAGCTTGTGACTGGAACTTGTTCCTGTTCGCAGACGACTCAGCCCTGCTGGTCTCTGACAAGAACAAGTTACAGGTTGAACAAACCCTCAGCTCAGAACTCGGCAGAATCTGCATATGGCTCGCTGATAACAAATTATCATTACACATGGGCAAAACAGAGTCCATTCTCTTCGGATCAAATAACAAACTCAGCAAAACCAACGGCTTCTCAGTTACAGTGGGTGACAATATTGTCACAAGGAAAGATGAAATTACATACCTGGGTTCCATCCTAGAGGAAAATCTTTCCTGTGACGAAATGGCATCCAATGTAATCAAAAAAGTCAACCAAAGAACAAGATTCTTGTATCGGATCTCCTCTCTGGTAAACAAGAATACCCTGAAGACTCTGGCAGGAGCACTCATTCAAGGGTACTACGACTATGCTTGCACCTCATGGTACCAAAGCACCTCAAAGGCACTAAAACAAGATTACAAACATCACAAAACAAACTGGTCAGACTACTGTTTCTCCTAAAACAATTATGCCACATCAATGTGGAACGCCCTACCCACAGCCGTAAAAAAAGATTGAATCCCTACCCACCTTCAAAACCACTCTCAAAGAGCACCTACGGGAGGCTGCAATTAGAAACTGGCCCCCGTAAATGTCTGAACCGCCCTCCCACCCCCTCCTAATGTACAGTTCCCTCCCCCTCGTATGTATATATTTACTGTTAGGATCTGTTTAACAATACTGTATATTTGCATATCTTGTATGTCACAAATGTAACAGTACTGCATATCTGTATGTCATGTATGTCATAAATGTCATGATTAGTTTAGATTAGATGATTAGATTCGATTTGTATATCTGTATATTGTGTATATCATAAATGTCATTATGAATTGAAAATAAAGGGGACCCTGATGTAAAGAAGACGAAAGTCTTTCTCTGGTCTGCACCCCCTTAACAATTGTGTGTCTTGATCTGTACTGTATTGTACCCATTCTGCAATCTGTTAATTAAAGTTTTCAATCAATCAATCAATCAATCAATCAATCAATCAATCAACATCTCCCAGAGTACTGTATCCCCTGACTCGTAACACTTCTTCTGCACACTGACTGCTACCCACCGGGGGAGGTGCTTCATCCTGCGTCTGCTTTGTCTCCAGGGTCACCCTCAGGAAGATGCCGTCCATCAGGGAGACTCTGGTGGAGATGGGCGTTTCACCCGACCACGTGTTGGCCGAACTGGCCCAGAGGAGCGGAGACGACCCGAGCAACGGGACGGCTCCCACGCCCTTAATCAACTACCTGGACGTGAGACACTAATACTTCATGACCTTTATGACCTGTGTGATCCGTATGAGAATTAACCCTTTCACTGCCACACGACAGAAGGTTAGCCCTTTACTATCACACAACCGACGGCGATGCTCCATCATTAGCATCATTTACTATCACGGTTGTGTGATAGTAAAGGGCTAACCTTCTGTATTGTCACAGTGAAAGGGTTAACCGGCTGTCGTGTGGCAGTGAAAGGGTATTAAGGGGGAAAAAACGTATATATATTTAAATATCATATTCTTTAAAGGCTCAATCTGAGATACCATCTGTAAACAAAATGGTTGTCATACTAGAGAAGAAAAAATTAAGTTTAATTCTGATGCTGATTGACAGACCTCTTGGACGCGTATGAGTTTTATAAACATTATGAAACCGAGAAGGGTTAATATAGGCCACTGTTGATAAATACATTGGGCTACGAAAGTTACAGAAAGATTGTTTTTCATCTACAATTCCAACTGTCAGCTACTATAAAACATTCATGTGTAACTAGTAGGATTTTCTTTACCTTGACGTTTCGACGGGGAACTCCAGTGATGCTTCTGAGGAAGAAGGTAAATGTCACGGTAAAGAAAACCCTATTCGTCTACACATTATGAACGTTTCATAGTAATTTAAGTTAACTTAGAATAACCTTTTCCAGATGTTCAAGGAAGTGTTTCAATAAACACATAATTTATCTGCTGAAAACAACAAAAGAAGAACATTTCAGTCGATTCCTCACATCTCGTTGCATAAATTAGTCGTTTTAAAATGTCTCATGTCTCCCTAAATGAAACTTGGAATGAATGAATGAATGAAAACTTTATTTAACAGATTGCAGAATGGGTACAATACAGTACGGCTCAATACACACAATTGTTAAGGGGATGCAGACCAGAGAAAGACGTTTGTCTTGTTTACATCAGGGTCCCCCATTTTCAATTCATAGTGACATTTATGACATACACAACATACATGACATCATGACATTTATGGCATAGGGACATACATGACATACAGGTATATAGTACTGTTACATTTGTGACATATACAATATGCAAATATACAGTACTGTTACCCATAGATCCTGACAGAGTATATACATATGATGGGGAGGGGACTGTACATTAGGAGGGGGTGGGTGGGTGGGAGAGAAATATACATACAGTGGGGAGAGAATATATACATACGGTGGGGAGGAGACTGTACATTAGGAGGGGGTGGGTTGGTGGGAGAGAAATATACATACGGTGGGGAGAGAAATATACATACGGTGGGGAGGAGACTGTACATTAGGAGGGGGTGGGTTGGTGGGAGAGAAATATACATACGGTGGGGAGAGAATATATAAGTCCTTGGGGACGTGTCCCTGTTTTATGGAGAGGTTTATTATGTGTGTGATGATGACTGGGGTGATGGCAGCTGCTGAGTCTCTGAGGAATTTGGAGGGGATGTTAGGTTGGAGGGCGCTCAGTTTTTTGAGTACCTCATCAATTGTTACCATTTCCAGTTTGAAGTCGTCTATGTTTGTGAAGAAAATGTAATTGCCTACATCCAGCTTGTCTGTGATGAGCGTGTTGTCCGTCTTTATGTTTATGTTTTTTTTTACTGCAGCCTAGTTGATTATTGAGTAATTTTCACGTGGTTTGATTTTGTTTTCCTCAGTTTAGTCATTGATGAAATTGGTGCATTATATATGAAAATCAGACCTGTGTTGTGTATTAATATTAAAACGTTCTTTGTTTCTCCATGTCAGACGCAGTACTTTGGGGAGATCTGTATCGGCTCTCCTCCCCAGATGTTTAACGTGGTGTTTGATACGGGCTCTGCTAACCTGTGGGTGCCGTCGCAAAGCTGCTCACCTTTCTCTACCGCCTGCTGTGAGCACGCGCGCACACACACACACACGCACAATCATACAGACAAAATTTCAAAGTCGCACAATATGTTTTCCCAGATACAATGTGATATTTACGACTCAAGTGAATTTTGAACGTCTCAGTCACTCACAACAGGTACGATGCCTCCAAATCTCGGACTCACATTGACAACGGGACGGGGTTTTCCATCCAGTACGCTTCTGGGAATGTTCGGGGATTTCTGAGTGAGGATGTAGTTGTGGTGAGTTTGAAATTAAGGACCTTTTCCAACAAGGGGTTTGTTGTTGTTGTTGTTGTTGTGGTTGTTGTTATTTATGTCCACCACGGTAGGCGGAGCAGGAGGAATTAATTTACTGCATTTTCCATTGACTTTCATGTAGTCATTGGTTTAGTTCACCTTTTTACCACCAGAGGGCGACAACAACAGCTTCAAATGCTGCCACCGAGACCACTGCAGGGGGTGTGAACAATGAATGAATGAAAACTTTATTTAACAGATTGCAGAATGGGTACAATACAGTACGGCTCAATACACACAATTGTTAAAGGGATGCAGACCAGAGAAAGACGTTTGTCTTGTTTACATCAGGGTCCCCCATTTTCAATTCATAGTGACATTTCAAAATGACAACTTGTTCTTGTTCGCAGACGACTCAGCCCTGCTGGTCTCTGACAAGAACAAGTTACAGGTTGAAAAAACCCTCAGCTCGGAACTAGGCAAAATCTGCATATGGCTCGCTGATAACAATTAAACTATCATTACACATGGGCAAAACAGAGTCCATTCTCTTCGGTTCAAATAACAAACTCAGCATGACCGACGGCTTCTCAGTTACAGTGGGTGACAATATTGTCACAAGGAAAGATGAAATTACCTACCTGGGTTCCATCCTAGAGGCTAATCTTTCCTGTGACAAAATGGCATCCAATGTAATAAAAAAAGTCAACCAACGAACTCGATTCTTGTACCGGATCTCCTCTCTGGTAAACAAGAATACTCTGAAGACTCTGGCAGGAGCACTCATTCAAGGGTACTACGACTCATGGTACCAAAGCACCTCAAAGGCGCTAAAAACAAAATTACAAACATCTCAAAACAAACTGGTCAGACTACTGCTTGACCTGACTCCTAGAACCCACCTCACCCCTGCCCACTTTGACAACCTAGGATGGCTTAGAGTAGACGACAGAGTACAGCAACTTGCAATGGGTCTGGTCTACAAGATACACTACACGACCAAGGTACCCATGTACATGTCAAAATACTTCCCAAAGGTCAGTGAATACCACGATCACAACACCAGAGGGAGCTCCACAAATCATGTTAAACCCAGATTCGGCTCAAACAAGGGACTAAACACGTTTCGCAATTATGCCACATCAATGTGGAACGCCCTACCCAAAGCTGTAAAGGAATGTGAATCACTACCCACTTTCAAAACCACTCTCAAAGAACACCTACAGGAGACTGCAATTCGAAACCGGCCCATGTACTGTAAATGTCCTAACCCAACCCCCTCCAATGTACAGTAAATGACCAAGTATGGTTTTGTCAATATTCCAATGTACAGTTTTGCTTGTACAGTTGTACAGTGTTCCCCACCCACCCCTCCTCCAACCCCCCCACCCCACCCATGAACCACCTCCAATGTACAGCCCCCCCCCCACCCACCCCACCTACCCAACCTCCCCACAATGTACAGTTTTTACGTCAAATGTATATACTCTTTTCTGGACTCTTTTTGTATCACAAACAGTACTGTATTTGCAAATCTGGTATGTCATAAATGTATAGATGTAGCAGTACTGTCTATCTGTATGTCATGTATGTCATATATGTCCTGATGAATTGAAAATGGGGGACCCTGATGTAAACAAGACGAAAGTCTTTCTCTGGTCTGCATCCCCTTAACAATTGTGTGTATTGAGCCGTACTGTATTGTACCCATTCTGCAATCTGTTAATAAAGTTTTCAATCAATCAATCAATCACTTTAGGACATACACAACATATATGACATCATGACATGTATGGCATTGGGACATACATGACATACAGGTATCAGGGTCAGCACAGAGACATTGCAATACTAGACAGTTGGCCACTCCCTCCGTCCCAGCATGGTTTGGGCTTGCAGCAAAATGTGTGGTTTTAGTTGTTAAGTGTTGCAGATGTTATAATTGTGTGGTTTATTGTCTCTTTCCATGTGTTTACTTTAAACCCAGTTACACTGAGTTGCGTTTTGATGAATCAAGAATCAAGATGTTTATTTTGTCACATACATACCAGGGCATACAGTGAAATGCGGGTGGTCATGCCCGCATTGATTGTGCAAAATACAATAATAAAAAATAGGCATAGAAAAAAATAAACATAGAAAAATAAAATAGGTAAGACACAAGATATGCATGGGCTTGAAATATTGATGTGCTTTTCTTTGTATCCTTTATTTAACCAGGGTAACCACATTGATATGTAACCAGGGTAACCACATTGGTAACCAGGGTAACCACATTGATATGTAACCAGGGTAACCACATTGATATGTAACCATGCAGGGTAACCACATTGATATGTAGCTAACCAGGACAATCACATTGATATTTAACCAGGGTAATAACATTGATACGTAACCAGGGTAACCACATTGATATGTAACCAGGGTAATCACATTGATGTTGTTTAACCAGGGTAATCACATTGATATTTCCACCTCTTTTTCAAGTGGACGCTGGCCAAGACATTTTAAAACAAACAAGATAGTGAGAGCAGACAGATACTAAAAAGAAAACATCATGCAAACAGACAATATTAATCTACATGTCAAGAAGGTGTCCATTTCTTTCTTTAAAACGATCAATTCTAAAGAGGGACTCTAGCTTCAAATCAAAAGGCCACAAGAGACAACATAAAACGTATGTGTACATGTCATACGTCCTTCATTCATTGGGTGGAACTATTTATGATGACCCACTATAACATGTGGACATAATGAGCTTCAATGAGCACCCATTCTAGTTGTTGTTGCTGTAGTGGTGATAGTTCTTGTTGTTGTTGTTGTGGTGGTGATGGTTGTTGTTGTTTTTGTTGTTGTTGTTGTTGTGGTTGTTGTGGTGATGGTTGTTGTTGTTGTGGTGGTTGTTGTTGTGGCAATGGTGGTTGTTGTTTGTTGTGATGATGAATACATGATTTGACAGAATGTATAATAAACCATGTTCTCACCATGGCTCTCCACCCCCAACAAGCTACATTCCTTTGACCTTTCAGCACCTTCTGCGTCCCTAGGTTGGTGGTATCCCTGTGGTTCAGGTGTTTGCTGAAGCCACCTCCCTCTCCGCCATGCCCTTCATCTTTGCTAAGTTTGACGGCGTCCTGGGGATGGGTTACCCCAACGTGGCCATTGATGGAATCACTCCGGTGTTCGACCGCATCATGTCCCAACATGTCCTAAAGGAAGAGGTGTTCTCCGTCTACTACAGCAGGTGGGTTGAAGAACCGGTGCCAACTAACCCCTTACCCCCCTGACCTGAACCAGCGTTCATTTGATTGATTATTCAGATCCCCATTATCATCAGGGTCAAAGTAACAACTGTTCATCCTGAGGTCCATGCACATTAATGTTACATTGAGAACTCAGTAGAGCTCAGATGTCACCACTATGCTACACATGCTACTGAATGTGTGTTTACACAGCAAATGGTTTTTTTCCCGACCGCCGTCAAGTGCAAATCGGCAATAGTGTTATTTGTTCTAAAACGTTCCCCCTGAATGAATTATGATGATTCATAACTTCATCATTTGTTCCTATCCATCTTATGGGCAGTGGCCATTTATCCATAGTACAAAAAAACACTGACTAACCGATAGCCACCATGGCTGCATCTGGCAGCTGGGAGGGTGTTGCCTCAGGTAATGTGATGGTCTGTGCGGGGTCATCCCTATGTTCCCCGGGTCCTATGTTCCCCGGTAGCCGAACATAGGACCCGGGGAACATAGACATGTTCCCGTCTGTGCAGTCCCAGGCATTGTTTCAGCCCCCCACTGCATCTGAATGACTGAAGCACATTTAGCTGATTATCTTCTGTGTAATATATCAACAGTTGCATTTTATCCATGTCTGCATCCAAGTCTTTCCCGATGTACATGTCTGCTTAACCAAAAAATAAATATATAACCCCCCCCCCCCCCAAACAAATCTCACCTTAAGCCTTACATAAGATAAGCTGTATAGGCAGTGTTCGAATTATGAGGGGGCCAATGGGGGCTCAGCCCCCATAGCTATAGTCTGAGCCCCCATAGTCAAGACCCCCTGTGGGGGTCTCTCAAAAAAAATTATATGTTTTTTTTTTTTTTTTTTTTATGTACGAATTAGTATTATTTATGTTACCTAAATAAATTGTTAATAGATCATATTTTTCTTTTCAGTTTTTAAAAGAACAGAGTAATTAATGTTGTGGAATAGGCTGCATTTCACCTCCAAGCCGCTATGCGTCGCCCATGAGCGTCGCCCCATAAGTTTAATGCTACTCCAACCTAGTGAAGAAGAAGCAGCAAGCAGCTGATGTAAACAGAAGGCTGCCGGTCCGTGTCCTGCAACTGAAAACATAAACACTAAACAGTACGCCACATACCGCCAAAAAAAAGGCTCAACCCGCCGCAAGGCTGTACAAAGCTGGACAGCTTTGGTTTTATAAAAAGGCCAAAGACTGACACTGTTAGTGCAGCAGCTAGCAGCGCTACTGTCACTGAAGTTGACACTGCTAGTGCTAGTACTAGTGTTAGCTCTGCTGCTCCTGTGCGCAGTGCACCTGTTATTGTTACCGCGCCGGTTGCCACTGCCAGACCCGAGTCTCCACCACTAGACCTGGACTGCTACTCAACCACCACAATGCTGGGGTCCGAGTCAGTGGAACTTTTGGAAAAATAAATATAGCTGGTTATTTGCCAAGGAGGGATGCATTGGCTGCCTTCCATGTAAAAACGCCACTAGATATTGTTAAATAAATCATTTGGAGCCCATTTGGCAGAGCAGTGGATGAATGGGACTGTGACTAGCTCTCAGAGCAAGAAGTTGAGGAAGAAAATATACTTGCACAGTGATAGCGTTGCTCATAAGCAAGCTATAGAAATAGAAAGTCAGAACCAGAAGGAAGTGCTTCCAAGAAAAGTGAGCAAAATCACATCTGCTTTGCTCAAGGAGACAGCCAAGTTCATTCAGGGCAGCATATACTGTCGCTAAAGAAAGGTTGCCTTATACCAAATTGAACCCCCTTATGACTTGTAATTTATTTTTCATTCAGTTCTTGATTACCTTTGTTTATAACATTATTTATTTTGATTTATACAAGTATTTATTTTATGTTCATTTTATTATCAGATGATAATGTTACTTACTGTATCCTGATAAATGCTGCTGTTGTGCCATACAACTATTTATTTTCCATTCGATTATTTTGTTAGTTTTCGATGTATAAGTGCAGAGACAAATAAATGTTAATTCAAGTTCATAAATTTGGTCTAATTTTTCAAATAAAATTTTGTATTTTATCAGATGCAAAATGCAAATATGTAAATATGGCATTATATATCAGAGGTGAGTAAGAAAATGAACAAATATTGATGGTTAAGAATGAGACTGAATAATGACATCACACAATAGTCTAATGATTAGACTGTTGTGTGATGTCATTATTACTTAGTATTAGACTAATCCTAATGAGATATTCCTCTAAATATGACTTCGAAAACAGCCACAATTTCAGGAAAAAAATTGTAAAAAAAAAAAAATTCAGGGGGCCCCCATAGCTCTCAGGTGATAATTCGAACCCTGTGTATAGGTATATAGCCTAGGCAAGCTGAACACCCTCCAGTTAGCTTAGCTGGATACCAGGACCCCTTCACCATGCTGTAATGTTAGTTTGACTCAGTCCCGGCGCCATGGGCGGGCATTAGGGGGCCGGGCCCGCCCACTGAGTCAGCTGTGCCCACCCTGGTAAAAAAACGTTTTTTTTTTTTTTTTTTCAATCAAAGTCAACTATCCAAATCCTTAGTCGGGGACAGCCCTAGTGGGCACTGATGTCAACAACAACACTACTGAAGCTAGCACGGCACTCTGTGAGAATTCGTTTTCTACCCTCAAGAACGTCTTTACAGAACATCGCCTTAGTATGCTTCATCGACGCAACTAAGGCCAATTTAATTCAGTTGGCATTTGAGAAGGACTTAACAAAAAAGTTCAGGAATGAGTGGAGGGGCAGTGTTTTAAGAGGATTTCACTCTGTCCCCAAACGCCGCTTGCCGCTCTACTAATGATGGTGAGTAGCCTGTGGAGGAATTTTGTTTGCTTTTTTATGCACCTTATTTTTGTCAGTTCAGTTCAGTTTGTCAGTGAATTCAGAAGTGTTGAATAAATGGAGACTTTTCAAAGATATAGAATAGAATAGAATATAAATGTATTATCCTGAGGGAAATTTGACACTGCAAATCACTCAACATTAAACATTTAGACAGAACAAGTCACAAATAAGAATAACAAAACAAATGGCCTAAGAATAGAATAAAATGAAATAGAATAAAAATAGAATAAAAGATACAGTAAATAAATACAGTAAAAATATACTGAAGTCTACAGTAGGTGTAATAATGCACAGTGCTGTTTAAAAAGTAAGAGTCCAGGAAGATGGTAATTGTCACTCTGTGCTCAGTGATGCAGTGAGGCACAGTGATGCATTGTATAGTCTGATGGCTGTCGGAATGAAGGACTTCCTGTGCCGTTCAGTGCTGCATTTAGGTAGTGTGAGCCTATAACATGCTCCTCCTGTCAGCCAAGTCTGTGTATAGTGGGTGGGAGGGGTTTTCCCTGATGGCCTGAAGCTTAGCAAGGTTCCTCCTCTCCGCCACCCTCGCTAGAGTCCAGCTCCACCCAACCACGCTACTGGCCTTCTTGACCATCTTATCCAGCCTGTTTGTGTCCCCTGCTCTCAGTCCGCTGCCCCAGCAGGTCTGTTATATATATCCATTCAGTCTGTTTTTGTATAAGTGAAAGTTCTTAAGATAGAGAGAAATTAGATTTTTCAATTGCCTCTCTGCTGTTTAGTTCAGCACCGTGGGCAGCGCCAATCAAGCCAAGCCCAGCTGAAACGTATAAAAGGGAACCTGTGTTGAAAAACCATTGTGCCCCCCCGAGAACATTCTATGCCCCCCCACTAATTTGTTTCTGCAGCCTGGTCTGGTTTGACTGAATAACAAGCCACAATCGTCTTACGGGGGAGGAATATTTCCAAACTATCCGCAATGTAAAATGTAAATTGAGAGCAATATCTCCTAAACGTCTAAGTCAAAATGCCAACAACAGAAGGGCTGAAGTAGTCTCTGTGGCAGCATTTGATGATATGCAGCCATTTAATATACACTGTATCCTGGTTCTACATTGTGGTTTGAAGGCTGTTGTTTCTTCAGGGACCCAAAGCACTCTCCAGGTGGAGAACTGGTGCTGGGAGGGACAGACCCAGACTACTACACTGGAACATTCAACTACATGACCACCAGCGAGACCGGCAAATGGCAGGTCAACATGAAAGGGTGAGGGGTTCAGTCTACACTGTGTGTGTGTGTGTGTGTGTGTGTGTGTGTGTGTGTGTGTGTGTGTGTGTGTGTGTGTGTGTGTGTGTGTGTGTGTGTGTGTGTGTGTGCGTGTGCGTGTGTGTGTGTGTGACAGTCTGTGCCCACATCTTTGTACTGCCATGCAGCTGAACGACAAGGACATTCAAGTTTCTTTATTCTCCGCTTTACTCTCAAAGCCAGATTACAAGCGTTCCCAACCAAGTACAACTTGACCTTATGGTCGCCTGAGAACCATCACCAACTGTTAGACATGACCTTTTTAACCCTTCCACTACCACACTACAGACGATTAATCTTTCACTACCACACTACAGAAGGTTAACACTTTCACTACCACACTACAGAAGATTAACCTTTCACTATCACACTACAGAAAGTTAACCTTTCACTACCACATTACAAACGGTTAACTGCCTATAGTGTAGTAGTGAACACGTTAACACTTTGTAGTATGGTAGTACAAGGGTTAATATCCCAAACTCCCCTGCAGTCCCTTTTGTCTATTAAGATCATAAACTGACCCAATATGAGCCCTCAAGGTGTCTTGGCTGCAGGGTGTAATACCGGTCAAAAAACTCCACCCCCGTCACCACCTCTGTGACCATTAGATCACAGCATTGATTGTCAAAGTAGGGTCTGAGGACCCCCAGGGGTCCTTGAGTGTGTCCCAGGGGGTCCCCCGGAAAGTTTAATTACAATTAATTGAATTAAGTAAAAGTTAGGCCATGAGCGAATATTTAAGAGTGACTATTGTGTTTTACTTCATCCACTGTTATCTCCTCAACTATAGACACAGTTATGGAATTCTGGACTCAATCATATCTAAGAATAAGATAAGATATTCCTGTATTTGTCCCCTTGGGTAAATTCAGGCATCATAGCAGCATGGGGGAGGGGGGAGGGGGGTACAGGTATGGGCAGGGTAATAGTAGAAGACATAAATACAGGCAATACAATTATAGTACAGTAGAAGTAAAAAATAGGCAGTGTAAACAATATAATTAACTCTGAATATATGCATTAAATAAGAACATAAAATCTGCTCAGTCCCAGAGATGTCATCTCATCAAATGGGCGTCAGCTGCCTTATGTGTATCAATTCAGGTGTCGCCTCCCATCAACTATTGATATGCACCTCTGCAGAGGTTGTGTCCTGAATGCACACTCACACACACACACACCTACACACACACACGCACGCACGCACACACACACACACACACACAAACACACCTACACACACACACACGCACGCACGCACACACACACACACACACACACACACACACACCTACACACACTACACACACACACACACACACACACACAGCACTTCTCTCACTCTTCCTCTGCTCTTGTTCCTCCAGTGTGTCAGTGGGCGCCGAGATGATGTTCTGTATGGAGGGCTGCACTGCAGTGATTGACACTGGCTCCTCCTACATCACAGGCCCCGCCTCCTCTGTGTCTGCACTGATGAAGACCATTGGAGCCCAGATGGATGAGAGTGGGGTAACAAGCCACATATTGCCTTGTAAAAATGTGTATAGTGCCGCAGACAAAAAACCATATAACTCTGTTTTAAGTTTTTCACTGATTTCAAACGTTATCATCTAAAGATGGTAAGTAACAATATTGTCTTCATTCATAATTAAAAACAGTAGAGGTTGAGTATTGCGATATACCACATCCACACAAGTGGTTTGAATTTACTTTACAACTGCAAATATACAAAAGGCTGTCCGAAGAAATGTAAAAACTGAGTTATATGGTTCTTCGGTGCAAGGGTTAATTTATTCCACCGTAATACATGTTGTAACTAAGTGATCCTAAATGGGTTGTTTTGTTCTCTTCTCCAGTACAAAATAAACTGTGATATAGTGCAATCCTTACCAAGCATCACCTTTCACCTGGGAGGCCAGGAGTATGCACTCACTCAGGAGGACTACATCTTATGGGTAGGTAGGATGAAAACGTTGCCAAAACGTTTTTACCTCATATAAATACCCAATCTGTAATTCAAATGTAAACCAGTTAGCCCCATCACATGAAACAAAAACTCAACAAAGATAGGAGACGTTTTCATTCTAGTTGATTGACTGAGCTTTTGATACAATGACTCACTTTAAACAAGAGGTGGATGTGTTTTTAATTATATTTCCTGTGTTCTATTTCCTATGTTCTGATTTACATTAGTAGTAGTAGTAGTAGTAGTAGTAGTAGTAGTAGTAGTAGTAGTAGTAGTAGTAGTAGTAGTAGTAGTAGTAGTAGTAGTAGTAGTAGTAGTAGTAGTTGATTTGATTTGATTTGATTTGATATTTTTTATTTTCGTGTCTTACATACAGATGTATGCCCAGCCCATATGGGCTTACAAGACACATAACAATAAGTATATAATAATATACTTTACCAATTACTTAACAAATGACATAGACCAAGATGGCCATAAAAAAAATACAAGAAAATACAATAAAACGTAATATAACACAAGCTGTACTCAATGTAAATAAACAGAAAAACAAGGTGAATTCAAATACAATTATATAGGATACAGTGTGTTTTGTCTCAGGTGCCATGCCTTCTCCAAAAATCCTGCAAAACCGAAGATGTCCTCCACAAAAAAACAACTCAACATACAGCTCTCAGACTGCCAAAACAAATCTGGGTTTACAATTTGAATTTTTTCAAATAAAGCCCTCCTCAAAGTGGTGTACAAAGGGCAATAAAAAACAAAATGATATTCATCCTCCACCACTCCCAGATCACACAGAACACACAACCGCTCCTCCTCAGGTTTACCCTGGAATCTACCCACTTCCACAGCCAATGGCAGGGTGCCAGACCTCAACTGGGCACACAGAGACCTCCGTCTTCTCTTTAAGTTTAACATTACATAAGGTTCAGTAAAATACTCATTTTTAATTGCAATATATTTTCTAAGTTTAGGTTTTTTCAAAATCTCCACCTTCCACTTATCCTGATGGATTGTTGATAATTTTGTTTTAATTATGTGAACCTTACACTGCAAATTGTTCATAAAAATCATACTCAAGTCAGTAGAAGAAAAAATCATAGACATCTCTCTTGACCAGGGATGACCGTGTGCTCTGTCCCAATTAAAAATCTTTTTAGTCACCCTGCCATTTGGCAGCTGGACCAGGCGGTTCCATAACCTCACCATTTCACCTTTTTGCTTGACTAAGCAAGAATCCCACCCCATGTCCCCTTCTATAGCCCCTTTTGGTGTGTATTTATGGACTCCTAAAAAGTATCTTATGGCCCGGTTCTGGATCGCATTACATTCCGGTGCATCATCAAAAGCCCATACTCCAGCAGCATAAAACAAAACAGAACCCACCATTGAATCAAATAATTGTGTAAATGTTGAAAACCCAAGGTCAGTGCACACTTTCATTTTACTCAACACGCCCCCTAGCGCCCTTCCTGCTGACTCAGACAGTATTTTCCTTCCTTCTATGAAGCACATGTACTCATTAAAGGTGAAACCAAGATATTTATAAGAATGTGTGTAAATCAGGGGCGTTGGTCCAAATTGAAACTTATGGCTACTCTGCTGTTCGTGTTTTTTCCTAAAGTGCATAATCTGTGTTTTTTCACTGTTAATCGCAAGTCTCCATTTCATGCACCAAGAACTCATAATATTCAACATGTTTTGTAAATTTGCTTCATTTTCTGCAAACAAAACAATATCATCAGCGTACAATAAAATACTTAGGATTATATTATCTATTGGAATACCAAGATTGGCTTGCTTGATTTCTTGCGCCAGGTCATTAACATAAAGGGCGAATAAAGTAGGAGAAAGCACATCTCCCTGTTTTACACCAAATGGGGTGGGGAACCAGCCGGTCCTAACATCATTCAGCTGCAGACAGGCAGATGGGACCTTATACAGGCTTTTGATAGCCTTATAAAATAGTCCATCAATACCAGAACAGATTAATTTATAGTCCAAAAGCTCTCTATTAATCCAGTCAAAGGCTTTTTTAAAGTCAACAAAACAAACAAATGTATTCTTGCCCTCGTCCAATCTGGCTCTCACCACCGATGATAAAACAAAAACATGATCAATACAAGCTCTCTTAGCCCTAAACCCATTCTGCTCATCCACCAACATTTCATTATATTCTAAGTATTTATTTAATCTATTATTAAGAACACTTGAGTATAATTTATAAACTGTACTGATCAAACTAATACCTCTGTAATTTAGTGGGACTCTAGGGTCAGCTTTTGCAGATTTGGGGATGGGCTTAATAATGGACTTGTTCCATATCGAGGGGATGGTGCCTGTGTTAAAACAAGTTTGATATAAACAGTGTAATACATTCAGCAGATAGGGAGTTTTAAGGACCTCGTTCGACAACTCCTCAATACCCATAGCTTTATTCAGTTTCGCTCTGTCCACTACACTCTGTACCTCGTCTAACGTAATGTCACTATTTAATAATTCACAACCTGTAGGGCTATTGCTCATCCCAAGTTCGGCCTCACATTTTAACTTACATATTTCTGTTAGGAAACCATCATCAAATAAAGGGTGACTACTACAAGCATACAGACTACTATAGTCGGTTTCCCACTTTTTCAGAATCTGCTCAGTTTCAAAACATGATTCACCGTTATCCAATACAATCTCCATTGGGACTGTCTGGGTTTTTTTGGGGCCTAGTTTATTTATTTATTTCCAGAATTGCTGGGGATTACTGACTTGTAGTTGTTCTATATGGAGTAGTAGTAGTAGTAGTAGTAGTTCAGTCATCATCACACATAATACAATAATGCACAATCATTCAACAACCTTTGATTTGGCATGACTGAAAAGGTACAGACTGAATTATAATGCTTATACATGCCTGTCCTATATTCTTAACAAAATGAAGACTCCAAAACAGTATTCTAAAATAAAATACCAAAAAAATAAAATTTATTCACATTTGTAATCTTCAAAAATAGCTATACAAACCATTTTCTTAAAAACCAAAAGTGAATGACTCATTCTTAAATATATATAAGGATTGTTCCACAAGTTAACCCCAACAATAGAACCTTTGCACACCGTCCGGGAATACCTTTGCTTTAGCTCTGTACATTATTTGCATAATTTTATAATAAACCAAATCATAAATTTCATAACATGAGACTTTATAAACAGTGGATTTGTGTGGTCATAGTAACCAGCCTTATAAAGGCTCCGAATGGCCCGAATGGCATTGATCTAAAGAAAGTTCCAATAAGCTTATTTTAAATTAATCGACAACTTAATTGTTGAAACATGTACCGTATATATGAATATAACCTGGCTATATGGTATTCAGATTGCATCTGGGCTTTAACCAAACTGTTCCTGTGTTTCTCAGCAGTCCCAGTTTGAAGGGGACGTCTGCACGGTCACCTTCAGGGGTTTGGATGTGCCGCCCCCTGCAGGACCTATCTGGATCTTGGGAGCCAACTTCATTGCCCGCTACTACACTGAGTTCGACCGCCGTAACAATCGCATAGGCTTTGCCACTGCTGTCTGACAGAACATCGCCCACCTACACTCTGGGCTTGTGTTCACTTGCCTTCATGAACACTTCCCTCATAATCAAACCAATCCCATTCTTCTAATTAGATAGTGGGGAATGCACAGGTGCACTACAAGGGGAAGAGGATTCGGATGTAGACTCATCATCGTTGTCCAACAGTTTTCCAATCCCTCTTTCTCCATCAATTATGGGAATGACATTTTATACCAGTTGCACTATTTTACTCACTGACTTCCTTTTCAACTCTTATTTTTGCGGTTTAAGTTTGTAAGCATTTTTTGGGAAATCACAAATGTCCTCTGTGCATGCTGATATTGACGACACGATACAGTAGCGTTTTGTTATAGTACCAATTAACTCCATTCTGTATTTGTATTGTGTTGTTGACGTAACAAGAATAAACTTGTTTAATGGAGTCAAAATCATTGCTGGCTGCAGAAATATTATTTCCAATTTGCTTTTATTTGAGGATGAAACACCACATATAAAATGGAAAACAGCTTGCTAGATACTCAGCTTGCTAGGAACTCAACCTGCTAGATACTCATCCTGCTAGGAACTCAGCCTGCTAGATACTCAGCCTGCTAGGAACTCAGCCTGCTAGATACTCAGCTTGCTAGGAACTCAGCCTGCTAGATACTGAGCCTGCTAGGAACTCAGCCTGCTAGATACTCAGCTTGCTAGGAACTCAGCCTGCTAGATACTCAGCCTGCTAGATACTCAGCCTGCTAGGAACTCAGCCTGCTAGATACTCAGCCTGCTAGGAACTCAGCCTGCTAGATACTCAGCTTGCTAGGAACTCAGCCTGCTAGATACTCAGCTTGCTAGGAACTCAGCCTGCTAGATACTCAGCTTGCTAGGAACTCAGCCTGCTAGATACTCAGCTTGCTAGGAACTCAGCTTGCTAGATACTCAGCTTGCTAGGAACTCAGCATGCTAGATACTCATCCTGCTAGGAACTCAGCCTGCTAGGAACTCAGCCTGCTAGATACTCAGCTTGCTAGGAACTCAGCCTGCTAGATACTCAGCCTGCTAGATACTCAGCTTGCTAGGAACTCAGCCTGCTAGATACTCAGCTTGCTAGGAACTCAGCCTGCTAGATACTCAGCCTGCTAGATACTCAGCTTGCTAGGAACTCAGCATGCTAGATACTCATCCTGCTAGGAACTCAGCCAGCTAGGAACTCAGCCTGCTAGATACTCAGCTTGCTAGGAACTCAGCCTGCTAGATACTCAGCCTGCTAGATATGCAGCCTGCTAGGAACTCAGCCTGCTAGATACGCAGCCTGCTAGATACTCAGCTTGCTACAGTAGATAGGCAGCTTGCTAGATACTCAGCCTGCTAGATACGCAGCTTGCTAGATACTCAGCCTGCTAGATACGCAGCTTGCTAGATACTCAGCCTGCTAGATACTCAGCCTGCTAGATACACAGCCTGCTAGATACTCAGCTTGTTAAGTTGTCAAACTAACACATGTCAATGATGTCCTTGAAATAATCAATTGAATCTTCTTTCAAGCTGAGCTTAAGATAAAACACTCAGACACAGTTGGTAATAATAATAATAATTCATTTAATTTATAGAGCGCTTCTCAGTAACCCGAAGTCGCTAACAGTAGGCAGAAACAAAAGAAACAGAAGAAACATAGAATCACAGGGGAAACAGGGAACAATATGAAATACACAGGAACATAGAGCCACAATAACAACAGGATGGAGGAGGGTGGTTATGGGTAGGGAAGGTTAAATGCTAGGGAGAACAGGTGGGTTTTGAGACGGGATTTGAAGGTGGCGAGTGAGGGAGAGTCTCTGAGGGAGGGTGTTCCAGAGTCGGGGTGCGGCACGTGAGAAGGCCCGATCACCAAAACCTTTTAGTTTGGAGGACGGGACAGTGAGGGAAGCAGTGGAAGAGGACCGGAGGGAACGGGTGGGGCGGTAGGGGAGAAGGAGGTCAGTCAGGTAGGGGGGGCCAGGCTATGGAGGGCTTTGAAGGTGAGGAGTAGTATTTTGAAGTTTATGAGTTCCTTGATCGGGAGCCAGTGGAGGACAGGAGTGATGTGGTCACGGGACAGGGTGTTTGTGAGGAGGCGGGCAGCTGAATTTTGGACCATCTGAAGTTTATGGAGGGAACGGGAGGTGATGCCAGTGAGGAGGGAGTTGCAGTAATCAAGGCGGGAGGAGATGAAGGCGTGTATGAGGGATTCAGCGGCAGGTGGGGAGAGGCAGTGTCTAATTTTGGCGATGTTGCAGAGGTGGTCGAATGAGAGGGTGGGGTCCAGGATGACGCTGAGGTTGCGAACTAGGGGGGAGGGGGTGATGGGTCCGGATCTCCTGAGGGTGGTTTTGGTGCCGATGATGAATAGTTCCGTCTTGTCACTGTTGAGTTGTGGGGGAATTGTGTGCTGATGTAGATTTGGGTGTCGGCGGCGTAGCAGTGGAAGTCAAGGTTGTATTTTCGGATGATGTGACCAAGGGGGAGTATGTAGCAGATGAAGAGCAGGGGATACTGTTACTGTGGGACAGGATGGTGAGAACTATAGCCAGTGATGTACCTGAACGCAATCAATGAACGATCGTTCATGAACTCGTTCATATTTTGGGCGAACGTGAACTGAACGTACTGTGTTTCCGCTAGAATGAACGTAATTGTGAACGCGTTTTTGAAACCATGAATGTTAGTTCAAAATGTTTTATTATGAACTATGAACTGAAACTGAACTAGTTAATTTTTTAATTTGTGAACTGTGAACTAAACAAGTTTACATTTACATTTAGTCATTTAGCTGACGCTTTTATCCAAAGCGACTTACAAGTTCTGTACGACAAGCCATCAGGAAGGGCACAACTCTATCAGCTGAGTAACAATGTTCATCAAAGTGTTGAGTGCTACAGTGTAGGTTAGTTTATTAGGACAACTAATGGTGTATGAGTTAGGGTTAGATTTTTTTTCTTTTCTTTTTTTTAAAAAATTCAGATAATGGTTGAAGAAGTGAGTCTTTAGTCGACGGCGAAAGATTGGACGTGTTTCGGCTGTCCTAACTGGGGTGGGTAGTTCATTCCACCATTGTGGGGCAAGGACTGAGAGAAAGTTCATGTAGAAAGTGAACTTTCCCAACACTGACTATAGCCCATACTGTTTTTTTTTTTTTTAAACAATATATTTATTGGGTTTTAGTTTGCAAATTACAACATGTATATCAGCAGAGCAGTATTCAGCAAACATTTTCACCCCGTTCTCCCTCCCCTAACCCCACCCCACACAAAATAATAATTAACTTCAAAAACAGGTTCACATAGGAAGGATACAGATTTAAATAAAAAATAAACATAAATAAATAATAATACAACCAAAATGTTTTACACATTAAGTAAAGGGTGTTTCTTGTCGTTTTTATACAATAATAAGAGTTGTCCCACAGTACTCCCCCTAATCCCGTTCTTGTTGAAGCAAGTTCCCAACATTCGTATTATGCTTTAAGAAGTACACAAATGGTCCCCAGGCATTATCAAAAATGTTTTGTTTACGTCTAACAATATACACCATCTTTTCCATTGACATATTTGAAGCCATTTCTTTAATCCACATACCAATTCTTGGTCCATCAACATTTTTCCAATTAAGAGCTATTACACGTTTTGCTTGTAATATGCACATATCTATAAATCTAAACTCTTTGCGTTGTAGATGTGGGGTGGTAGGATATAAACCAAGAATAAAAAGCTTGGGATTCAATGGCAACTTCTTTGATAAGATTTGATCGATCAGATCAATAACATCTTGCCAGAAGGTTTTCACTTTCACACATTCCCATATGCAGTGGAACAGTGTCCCCCTTTCCTCACTACACTTAATACAAGTATCTGTGTTATGGTTTGACACCGACCCCAAACGCAACGACACAAGAGAGTTGATTCAGAGTTGCCAAAAACCAGGGCTTGTTTATTTACACTAAATAAACAGCATAAACTTGGTAGAGAACAAACAAAGACTGGGATACAAGCATAGATGAATGTTGCTGCTCTGCAGCTTCTCCCGGGATGGTTCGTCTGGGGAAGCAGATGGTGACGTCAGAGCCGCTCTGCAGACTTCTCTCGGCAGATCTCCGAGGTGGTAAACGGGACCGAGAGGGAGAGAGGGAGCGGGTTAGCTCAGAGGACAGTTGGGAACAGAGCAGGTGACAGGAGAAGTGACTTGTCCCAAAAACAGAGTAATTCAAGTGACTGAATCCTCGGTGTATATACACACTGTGAGTAACGTCCCAAACACAAATCCACGTGATTGAATCTTCTGTGCAAATAAACACTGTGAGCGAAGTCCCAATAATTATCCAAGTGACAATATCTTCGGTGTGAATACACACAGTGAGCGAAGTCCCAATACAATTCCAAGTGATAATATCTTCGGTGTGAATACACACAGAGAGCGATGTTAAGGCCAAATATTATCCCAATGAACAATCCAAAAAAGCTGACACTGGGTGAGTGACAGTCTGATAAAAAGCAGGATATCTTCAGTGTCTTTAAACACACGAAAAACGAATAGGAGCAAAGACAGTCATAAAAACTCACCCAGGCGCTGTGCGTAAAGAGAGTAGGATCAAAGGGGCGAGCGCGTCGCCACGGGGAACTGGTTGTCCAAGCGGAATCCTTCTTGAATATCCAGGAGGCAAAGCACAGGGAAAAACAGCAGGCAAGGAAGGAACGGCCAATGCTAATGAAATATCAAAACGATCCAACAAAACTTGAATGGGGAAACGGGATATATATAATCAGAGGAATGCTTAATTGACAAGCTGTGACAGCTGCGGGATGAGATTGACAAGCGTGAGGTGGGGGAGCACCAATCAAACGGCGTCTACGGGAAGAAGCGTGTGAATAGGGGAATGCAATTGATTAACAGAAAACTAAAGGAACAGAGCGAGTAGGCTTAAAGGAACAGAGCGAGTAGGTGAGCAACGGACAAAAACCTCACAGTACCCCCCCCTCCACGGGAGCCACCCGGCGACCAGGCCGACCCGGCTCGTCAGGATGGGCACGATGGAAGTCAGTGATCAAGCCGGGATCCACGATGAGCTGTCGGGAGACCCAGCTCCGCTCTTCAGGGCCGTAACCCTCCCAGTCCACCAGGTACTGGAACCCCCGACCCCGCCGTCGAACGCCCATCAACCGGCGGACCTGCCACTGGGGGTGACCATCCACCATCTCGGGAGGCGGAGGATCAGGAGCTGGAGGCATCAGGGGACTGAGGGAGACGGGCTTAACCCGGGAGACATGGAAAACGGGGTGAATGTGCATGGATGCAGGAAGTTTCAGACGCAGGGCCGCCGGACTGAGTACCTTCAGGACCTCGAAAGGTCCGACGAAACGGGGGTTAAGCTTCTTGGCCGAGGGCCGAAGCGGGAGGTCCTTCGCGGAGAGCCACACCCTCTGCCCAGGGTGGTAAATCGGCGCAGGAACCCGGCGCCGGTCGGCCCCACGACAGGCGCGCTCAGATGTCCGGAGCAGCGCGGTCCTGGTGATCTCCCAGACCCGTCGGCAGCGGTCGAGGTGGACCTGCACGGAGGGAACTGCCACTTCCGTCTCCTGTGCGGGGAAAAGAGGAGGTTGGTAGCCCAGGGAAACTTCAAATGGTGAGAGGCCGGTGGCGGAACTGACCATGGAATTGATGGAGTACTCAACCCAGGGAAGGAAACGGCTCCAGGAAGCTGGTCTCTCGGCTGCCACACACCGAAGAGCAGACTCCACGCTCTGGTTCATCCTCTCCGTTTGTCCGTTAGTCTGGGGATGATAACCAGAGGAAAGACTGACCGTCGCCCCCAATCCCTTGCAAAAAGCCTGCCATACCTGGGAGGTGAACTGGGGCCCCCGGTCAGAGACGATGTCCTGGGGAAAACCATGAAGGCGGAACACGTGGTGAGTCAGGAGGTCCGCCGTCTCGGCCGCCGAGGGAAGCTTGGAAAGGGCCACGAGGTGAACCCCCTTGCTGAATCGATCCACCACGGTCAGAAGGCAAGTGTTCCCCTGGGAGGAGGGAAGACCTGTGACGAAGTCTAGCGCCACATGTGACCAAGGACGGCTAGGAACGGGAAGTGGCTGTAAAAGCCCGGAGGGTGCCTGGTGCGAGGCCTTGCTGCGGGCACAGACCGCGCAGGCCAATACGAACTCCTTGACGTCGTTCCGCATGGTGGGCCACCAGAAACGACGAGCCAGGAAGGAGAACGTGCGATGGACGCCCGGGTGGCAGGCGAACCGGCTGGTATGGCCCCATAGCAGCACCCGGGACCGGACAGAGTCGGGGACGAAGAGACGATGAATCGGAACGTTGCTTGGAGCACGCTGGAAGCGTAGGGCACGTCTAACCACCCCCTCGATGCCCAAGGTGATGGCTCCAACCACCCTGGCCTCCGGGAGGATGGGAGTCGGGTCCTCAGAGGGTGGAGCCCCCTTGGAGTGTAACCGGGACAGGGAGTCGGCCTTCGTGTTGCGGGAACCAGGACGGAAAGTCAGCGAGAAGTCGAACCGACTGAGGAAACTGGCCCATCTCGCCTGCCGACCGTTGAGGCGCTTGGAAGCGCGGATGAACGTCAGGTTCTTGTGGTCCGTCCAGATGGTAAAAGGCTCCTCGGCCCCCTCAAGCCAATGACGCCACTCCTCCAACGCAGCCACGACCGCCAGCAGCTCCCGATTGCCGGTGTCGTAGTTCCTCTCGGCAGGGAGGAACCGACGCGAGTAGAAGGCGCAAGGATGTACCTTCTAGTCCGTAGGCGAACGCTGGGATAAGACAGCCCCCAGTCCAGTATCCGAGGCGTCCACCTCTACAATGAACTGTCTCTTGGGGTCAGGGTGGAGCAAGATAGGGGCGGAAGTGAACCTCTTCTTGAGGGAGCGGAACGCAGCACATGCCGCTGGGGACCAGTCGAACGGCAGAGCGGGAGAGGTCAGTCTGGTAAGTGGCTCCGCCACCTGACTGTAGTTCCGGATGAACCTTCGGTAGAAGTTGGCAAACCCGAGGAAACTCTGTAACTCCTTCCGAGTGGTGGGTTCAGGCCAATCCTCCACAGCTTGGATCTTGCGAGGATCCGCTCGGGTCAAGCCCTTCTCAACGATGAAGCCCAGGTAGTCGACAGAGTCGGAGTGGAAACGGCACTTCTCCGCCTTGACGAAGAGCCGATTGTGGAGGAGGCACTCCAGCACACGGCGGACATGCTGGATGTGCTCCTCGAGGGTCCTGGAGAAGATGAGGATGTCGTCCAGGTACACCACCACGAACACCTCCAGCATGTCACGAAGGACGTCGTTCATGAGTGCCTGGAATACCGCCGGGGCGTTGGTGAGGCCGAACGGCATCACCAGGTACTCGTAGTGGCCCCTGGGGGTCTTGAAGGCGGTCTTCCATTCATCGCCCTCACGGATACGGACAAGATGGTAGGCACTCCGGAGGTCCAGCTTGGTAAAGACGGTAGCCTGGGTGAGTGGCTCGAAGGTGGAGTTCATGAGAGGAAGAGGGTACTTGTTCTTGATGGTGATCTCATTGAGCTGGCGATAGTCGATGCAGGGTCGAAGGTCCCCGTCCTTCTTCCCAACAAAGAAGAAACCGGCCGCCACCGGGGAGGAGGAAGGCCGAATGAGTCCTGCTTCCAAGGACTCAGAGATGTACTGATCCATCGCCTTCTTCTCCGGAACGGTCAGACTGTAAAGGCGGCTGCCGGGAAGGGGAGCCCCTTGGCGGAGGTCGATGGCGCAGTCGTAAGGGCGATGGGGTGGAAGGGCCTGAGCCCTGGACTTACTAAAAACCTCCAAGAGGTCGTGGTACTCGGGAGGTATGGATGAAGGGTCCGGAGGCGACTCACCAGCGGGCCTCCGGGGCGGGGGACAGGACGCCGCCTGCAGACACAGGGCGTGACAGGAGGAGCTCCAGCCCTTGATGGTACCGGAGGACCAGGCGATGTGGGGCTCGTGCAGCGCAAGCCAGGGCCTACCCAGGACCACCGGGACCAGAGGGGATCGGGTGATAAGGAACTGGATTCTCTCAACGTGGTTCCCAGCGATGGTCAGCACGACTGGGCAGGTGCGTTGAGAGATGTCGGCCAGGCGGTGTTGGTCCAATGCAAAGATCTCCAAAGGCCTCACAAGGTCCTCAAGTGGAATGTTGGCTCGGGTAGCAAACTCGAAGTCGAGGAAATTCTCGTCTGCCCCAGAGTCGATGAGTGCCTCCACCGTGGCTCGTTGGTCCGCCCAGGCCAGGGTGACGCTCATCAGATGGCCAGGTGGTGCGCGGCTCTGGGAATGGGAAAAACGGCTCACCAGGATTTCCCGGGGTCTCGGCGAGCCTGGTCTTTTGGCCGGGTGGGGCAGTTGGCGATTCGGTGTCCCTCCCTTCCGCAGTAGAGGCAGAGACCGGACCTGAACCTCGCCTCACGTTCAGCCTGGCTCAGATGAGAGCGTCCCAGCTGCATGGGTTCCTCCTCGCGAACCGAACGGGAGGGTACGCTACCACCAGTCGTGTTGAGGGCAGGGCGACCAGCAGTAACGTCATGAGTACGGGGGGTCCGGGGTCCCTCAGGAGGTAACAGTCGGGGCCTCTCACGCCTTCTCTCCTGGAGGCGTCCGTCGATGCGGATGGCGAGGCTAAACAGGTCGTCGAGGGAGTCAGGCTCCTCCCGGGTAGCGAGCTGGTCCCTGACTGCGTCACTGAGCCCCCTCAAGAAGGTTAGGCGAAGTGCAGGGTCGTTCCATCCACTCTCCACCGCCGCCAGTCGAAACTCCAGGACGCAGTCAGTTACCCCGCCGCTCCCCTGTCGGAAGGTACCCAACCGGGCTCCAGGGTCCAGACCACGGGCTGGATGGTGGAACACCCTGCGGAGCTCAGCCACGAAGTCTGGATAGGAGAAACAAAAATCTGCATCCATTGCCCAGGAGGAAGTGACCCACTGGGCAGCCCGGCCTGAAAGCAAGTTTGTCATATAGGCCACTTGGGCTCCTCTAGAAGTGAATCGACTGGGTTGATGACGGAAAACCAACTCACATTGCATGATGAATGTGGCACACTCCTCGGGATTGCCGTCGAACAGCCGTGGGACGGAGAGACGGGGTTCCCGAGGTGCGGGATCGGGAAGCGTGGGAACTGCTGGGGCTGCGGGGAATGCTCCTGAAGGAAGTGAGGGAATTAAAGCGTTAACGGTGTCGCTCAGCGTGTGAAGCTGACCGAGTATACTTGACTGTTGTCCAGCCAGAGCGGCCAGGGACCCTTGAATAGGCAGGACCTGTTCCCTGAGATCATGCACCGCAGCCGCAGCCCTCTCTAGTTGGTGACTGTGATCCTTGGTCAACTCGATCTGATTAGCTAGTGCTGTTCTGACTCTCTGTGTCGGCTGGGGTCGTCATTTTGGTTGGATCGTAATGTTATGGTTTGACACCGACCCCAAACGCAACGACACAAGAGAGTTGATTCAGAGTTGCCAAAAACCAGGGCTTGTTTATTTACACTAAATAAACAGCATAAACTTGGTAGAGAACAAACAAAGACTGGGATACAAGCATAGATGAATGTTGCTGCTCTGCAGCTTCTCCCGGGATGGTTCGTCTGGGGAAGCAGATGGTGACGTCAGAGCCGCTCTGCAGACTTCTCTCGGCAGATCTCCGAGGTGGTAAACGGGACCGAGAGGGAGAGAGGGAGCGGGTTAGCTCAGAGGACAGTTGGGAACAGAGCAGGTGACAGGAGAAGTGACTTGTCCCAAAAACAGAGTAATTCAAGTGACTGAATCCTCGGTGTATATACACACTGTGAGTAACGTCCCAAACACAAATCCACGTGATTGAATCTTCGGTGCAAATAAACACTGTGAGCGAAGTCCCAATAATTATCCAAGTGACAATATCTTCGGTGTGAATACACACAGTGAGCGAAGTCCCAATACAATTCCAAGTGATAATATCTTCGGTGTGAATACACACAGAGAGCGATGTTAAGGCCAAATATTATCCCAATGAACAATCCAAAAAAGCTGACACTGGGTGAGTGACAGTCTGATAAAAAGCAGGATATCTTCAGTGTCTTTAAACACACGAAAAACGAATAGGAGCAAAGACAGTCATAAAAACTCACCCAGGCGCTGTGCGTAAAGAGAGTAGGATCAAAGGGGCGAGCGCGTCGCCACGGGGAACTGGTTGTCCAAGCGGAATCCTTCTTGAATATCCAGGAGGCAAAGCACAGGGAAAAACAGCAGGCAAGGAAGGAACGGCCAATGCTAATGAAATATCAAAACGATCCAACAAAACTTGAATGGGGAAACGGGGTATATATAATCAGAGGAATGCTTAATTGACAAGCTGTGACAGCTGCGGGATGAGATTGACAAGCGTGAGGTGGGGGAGCACCAATCAAACGGCGTCTACGGGAAGAAGCGTGTGAATAGGGGAATGCAATTGATTAACAGAAAACTAAAGGAACAGAGCGAGTAGGCTTAAAGGAACAGAGCGAGTAGGTGAGCAACGGACAAAAACCTCACAATCTGGAATATTATCATTAAACTTATGCAATTTAACAGGAGTTATATATGTACGCATCAGCCATTTATATTGTATAAGTTTTAGGTTGCTACTGACTGTCTGACTCTGTGCCTCTTTACATGCCACGCTCCATTCTTCTAAAGATATTTCCTCCTCTATGTCTTCGTTCCATTGATTCAGTTTTGATTCAGATGATTCATCTGAACCAGATACAAATAAGTCGTATAGCATTGAAATTATACCTTTACCATAACAGTGTCTAGTGACTGCTACCTCTAAGATGGAAATGTTCGGTATATCCAATGAATGGTTCTGAGATGATATAAAACTCCTTAGCTGAAGATATTTAAAAAAGTGATGTTTCGGAATATCATATTTTGTAGATATTTCCGCAAAGGACATGAATACTTCATCCTCCTCCCTGTATACGTCCTGCACTTTCCTTAACCCCTTTTCAGCCCATACTTTAAATCCACTATCGTTTTGCCCTGATTTAAAATTGGCATTGCCCCAAATAGGACTGAACCTGGATCGGGACGTATTTATATTCAAATATTTGAGTGTGTCAAACCACACATCTATCATGTTTAAAATAATGGGGTTGTCTGTATTTTTCTTCAGATATTTACGGTCTCCAGAATACAAATACAGGTGCAAGGGTAAGCTCGGTTTAACAGAGCAGGATTCTGAATGGATCCAAGCAGGGGGATTCTCCGATGAGAAGTAAAACATGATCGTCCGCAATTGTGCTGCCCAGTAATACCATTGGATATTTGGGCATTTCAGGCCTCCTCGGTCATATGGTAGGTAAAGTAGAGATAGACGTAATCTGGGGCGTTTATTTTGCCATATAAAGTTGGTAAACAGTTTCTTGATTCTTGTGAACAAAGACGAGGGGGGAGGTAAAGGGATATTCTGGAATAGGTAGAGAAATTTAGGGAGTATATTCATTTTTAGAATATTAATCCTGCCGATAATTGAGGTGGGTAGGGATGTCCAACGCTCTATTGAAGAAGTACTAGCTTCCAGAATTGGGTCATAGTTTATCTGAGAAATCTTATTCACCTCAGGGACAATTTTTATTCCCAAATACGTGAATGTATCTGTTGAGTTGAGAGTAGAAGCACAAACAAGCCCATCCTCCCTCTCTCTTTCATTGAGTAACATTATAGATGATTTGGAGTGATTCACTTTATAGCCAGATATTTTCCCAAATGTTTCAATAAGACTTAGGAGTGCTGGGATAGACCTGTGTAGATTTTTTAGCATTAATATTACATCATCGGCGAAGAGGGCTATCCTATGTTCTATATGACCTTCTCGAATCCCATGAATATCACTGTGCATCCTCACCGCTATAGCAAATGGTTCGATCGCAAGAATGAAAAGTAAGGGCGATAAAGGGCTCCCTTGTGGGCAACTTCTACTAATTTTAAAGGGTTTAGACTAGAGACCTTGCTATTCGTCAGAACTTCTGCCGTAAGCCCTGTACAAAGCAATCTAACCCATTTGACGAATGTGTCTCCAAAGCCAAATCGTGTTAACACCTCAAACAGATAAGGCCACTCGACACGGTCGAAGGCCTTCTCTGCATCCAGTGAGAGTAAGGCAGTGTCTGTCGCCCCCTTGTGGTTATATAAAATATTGAGCACACGTCGGACGTTATGAAAACCCTGTCTCCCTTGAATAAATCCATTCTGGTCTTCCCCCACCACCCTAGGTAGAAGGACCTCCAGTCTTCTTGCAATAATTTTACTAATAATCTTGGTATCCGAATTTTGGAGGCTGATTGGACGCATATTTTTACATTTTGTATTAGATTTCCCTGGTTTTGGAAGTAAAGTGATTAGGGCTCCTCTCATAGATGTGGGGAGAAGACCATTCTCGAAGGATTCCTGAAACATCTCCAAGAGGGGTGATATTAATTTAGTTTGGAATTTCTTATAAATATCTATGGGGATGCCATCTGGGCCTGCTGCTTTTCCAGCCTGCATACAGCCGATTGCATCAGCAATTTCAACGCCAGTTATATTTTGATCTAAAGCCCTACTTTCCTCCTTTGAAATTTTGGGAATATCTAGGTCGTCTAAGAATTGTGTTTGCATGTCCAGGTTAGGAGAACATTCAGAGCTGTATATAGCCCATACTGTTACTGTGGGACAGGATTGATTGAAAACTTTAGGGGAACTATTTTACTATTTCTTTCACTATTTGGGCAATTTTACACAATTCCTGTGAGTTTATGGAACACATCTGTAAGGTTTCTTTCAAAAAAATTAATTGTTTTGTATTTTTAATCAAGTACTCAAAAACAGCATTTTTCTACCTCAAAATGTTAAGCCGTTTGAGGTGGAGTGTGAGGGAGAGTCTCTGATGATGGTCTGTATTATCTACTTTCATTATACTACCGGTACTTATATTCAACCTCGATATGTAGACCCTCATCTGCACCTTTGTTTACAGTTTTTTTTCTCTCGTATATTTTATATTCAGATTTAATTAAATAGTTTACCGTTTATTTTTTCTCATATTTTTATATTCAGATAACATTTTATTGCCTATATATATATATAAAATATATGCCTATATTGTCTTTCTACTATTCCCCTGCCCATACCTGTACCTCCCATCAATAAAGGAATATCTTCTCTTCTCTACATCTTCTACAATATATTCAGATTTAATACCAGTCTATAGTCTAGTGTTTAGTCACTGTTCATATCTATAGTTCATACCTCATTTTAAACACTGGCTACATTGGTTATATTATCCAGTGTATTCATTTACACCATTGTCTATAATGTGTATAGCTGCTATTCACTCTGTTCATACTGTACACATCAATAGTTAGTACTGTATATACCCCAGCTTTTTCATATCGTCTACATACATTATGTACATTACTAGGTTAGATTAAAATGTATCGTCATCGTACAGCGCAACGAAAAGAAGTTTGGAATCCAACCAGAGTGCAAATGTAACAGTAAAGTGCGACAGTAATATACAATGTACAGTTGTATAGAATATATAAATTAGTACTAGTTAGTGTCATGCTAATCAGATGTATGTAGAGTTGTAGTATTAATATGTACAGTGATAGACACTATAGTAGTAAGCCATACTGGCCACTGGCCAGCAGTGTAACTATTAAGAGTAGGTAAGGGATATGTACAGATGTACATATAGTATCTACAGATATGTAAAAGGATTATGTGCAGGTATGTAGACAGATGTGGATATATATATATATATATGGTAAGAATAAATATATATACAGTGTATACAGCATTTACAGTACAATGCACAATTGTAATGCACTTTACTGATCCTTTGCACACTGGTTACCCGCCAAATACAATTAGTTGTACTCTGTACTTGTACCTCGTGATGATAAAGTTGAATGTGTACAGAAGAAATAAAGACAAATGCCGACGTATAGATAAGTATTTTAATCAATCTGATGAGACGGGGGGTGTGAGGATGAACATCTAAAATGTCAAGCTATCCACGTCACGTTAAGTAGCACAGCCTGATGGAACAGAATCCTCGACAGCGTTCCACAAGCAGGCCTGGTAAACCAAACAACCCACTACATGTATTAGTATTTGGAAGTGGCGATAGTGGTGACGGACTCAGATCTCTCGATCTGATATCCAAAAACAATGGAGGAGGAACACACGTCTTGTTAAAAAGGTGATAAAAACAAACAAAAAAACAGCCAAAGTAAAACATGGTTTCATCACAAAATATTGAATCGATTAGCGGGTGAAAATGGCCAAACCGAGGTAATGACACTGTTCACGTAAGATAGCGGGATGGCGTGTAGACGCCGGGAGGTGTCAGTGGTGTCGTCACGGTGATCACTGATGTAGACGGCGTTCAAATTCATGAGTGAAAAACCCCAGCTGGGGTGAGATAATGACAAACAACACTGATACGAGTCTCTTACACAAATATGTGCCACGTCCAACAAATACGTCGCAGGTAACATGTACTGTCTGATGCCTCGTCTCCATTGGTTATGTTCAGCCTGGCTGGGCTATATAGCCATGGTCTAGCATGGTACGGTATGGTTGGGTTTGTGTCTCCATTGCATTTCTTGTAAACTCTCCGGCTGCTAGGCAACCTTTCAAAATCCACACCACCGTGGCGTAGCGGAGATTGCGCTCGTCACCAACGCAGGAGATGCTGGGTTCGAGCCCAGCTCTTGGCGTTGCTACCAGCTTGGCTGGTCGTTCATACTAATACAATTGGCAGTATTAGGGAGTGGGGAGATGGTGGGTGGGAATCCGGCGTTGTGGACAGCGACGCCTACAGGTCAGGTCTCGGCGCTTGCTCAGCGGGGGCAGGACTTGGTGGAGATAGCGTGCCCTCCCCAAGCGTTACACTTCACAGAGTCCTCGCTGCCAAGTGAAAAGACGTCACTGGCAGTCGCCGCACGTATCGGAGGAAGCGTGCGATCGGCTTCGGGACGCCCTTGTACCGACTCGTAGGAGAACATGCGTACAACGACCAGGTAGGGGAGGGGGGGGAATTGGCACAATGACTAAATTGGGACGGGGAGAAAAACAGAGAAAAATTGGAGAAAGAGAAGGTTAAAAAAATAAAAATCCACACCACCAAGCTTAACACATCCTGCGCCAAAAACGTTGTACAACGTGATTCAAGTTCATGCTAATTCTGCCATTCCACGGCGTACGACGTTATTGAGATCATATTTAATTTTTTCGCCATGGTATTCAGAATGCCCTCACGGAGCCTGGTCTGATACAGTGGGAGCCTGCACAACTCTGCAACGCTTCAATACTGCCGCCTGGTGGATGATCGGCGAGTTACAACCGGAAATGGATCGAGTCGATCTCGGTGCACCGGGGAAATGCGTCCGGCACTCACATAATGTTGCGGGACTCTAGACACACGTCCGTGTGTAGCGATCGCTGCCATAACGCAATAATCGATATGATTTGGGCGTTTATTATGATTATACAAACCGGAAATGGATCTAGGAGATCGCCGTCAAATAAGTGGGATCTTTTTCCTCCAGTCTCATCGGCGAACAGTAAGAGGACGCTGACGTCATTTTCAGCGCGTTTGTTTATTATTATTCATGCAAACTGCTCTGATCAATATATCACCCATACTACATAAAGCATTTACTGACGATCACGGAATTATAAACGACCCCCCCCTCCCCCCGTTCATCCGCGCATGATAAGTCATAACGTTTAGGATCATGTACAGTTGAAATTTTTAAGATAGCGTGTATCGCCAACAAACGGCAGTAATCTATATATGCGTTTATGCCTATAACTAGCGTTCTAGGAATTACTGCAGAAAACGATAAAAACATATTTATATTCAAGACGGTATTTTCGTATGAATCTATGAATGAAAAAGTAAAACGTTCCTACATCCTGAACGATAGATAATCGATGTTGAATGGGCCATAGTAATGTCAATTTAGCAATACAACTTAAAAAGTTATAGCCCTGCAAAGAAGGTAAACATCTCCATAGGCTTAGACTGGTGGCAGTGATCATACATTGATGGATATAAGCGTGGCAGTTAATGTGTTAACTATGACGACGAGACAACAGTCCCAGCTGCGTGTTACTGTTCCGCAACAGTAAGTTACTTCCGGGGTAGGCCTGATTGGCCCCGACCGGCACGTGACGCGGCAAACTCAGGACGCGCAACGAGGCTGCTGAGAGCTGTCGCGCGGAAATAGGCTGTCTATTGCCATTCTCTAACACAAACTCTAACCTTAACCAGCTCCTTAACAGCGCCTAAACTTAACCGCTCTAACCTTAACCAACTCCGAAACAATGCCTAACCTTAACCTTAACCATGCCTAACCTTAACCATAGAAAGAATATTGCCATTCTCTAAGACAAACTCTAACCTTAACCAGCTCCTTAACAGCGCCTAAACTTAACCGTTCTAACCTTAACCAACTCCGAAACAATGCCTAACCTTAACCTTAACCTTAACCATGCCTAACCTTAACCGGCGAAAGAATACACGTTAAAAAAAAAATCACGTTAAAAAATAAAAATTTGATGGGATTCGAACTCGTCAACAACGGACCGCAGGATAGCAGGACCGCTGCTCTGCCAGGTGAGCTGAAGCGCCGAATGAAAATCATGGCGGATTAGGACGGTTACATAATTCCGCAAGCTCTGCCGCTCCGCTCTGCGGAGCGTGCCGCGCGGCAGAGAAAGTTGCGCGTCACGTGCCTGTCGGGGCCAATCAGGCCTACCCCGGAAGTAACTTACTGTTGCGGAACGGTTAAAAGCGTCCCAGTTGGCTTTGGCTCAAGTCTGACCAGGTTGTGAAAAGGGGTCCGTCTCTGTGTGCAGCACAGCTCAACCCTGGCTAGTGGAGACAAGGCCACCGCACGGCTGAACCCTGGCTAGTGGAGACAAGGCAAAAGAGACTATATACATATACCACGGTGCTCTGGTGTGTAGAAAAACACAGCTACACACAGGAGCGGGGTGGACAGCGAGGTTGACAGTGACACCCCTCAGCTTTCAGCGGGGCAAAATGTCCCTTTTGTATGTCCCAGTCGTCGTGGCAACACCGCCTCTCGAGGTTCAGTCTGTGAAGAACGTTTCCATTCAGGCTCCGTTGGACCCGGTAAGGCAGCCTAGCAGGAGGAGGAGGTGTGTGTGTGGGGGGGGGGGGATCCATGCTACACCGCAGGTTGAGGGTTAAATTCCAAGCACCATAAGACTGATAATAATACAAATTAAAAAAAATATTAAAATAAGGGATGAGCAAAGTCTTGATTCTGAGAGCTTTGGCACGCCAGATAATCAAACGGACAGAAAGAAACAGTGGTGACCTGTGGTGCTTCCATTCTCCGTCCTGCGGGCGACACGAGAGAGAGAGAGAGAGAGAGAGAGAGAGAGAGAGGAGAGAGAGAGAAAGAGACAGAGGAGAGAGAGAGAGAGAGAGAGAGAGAAGAGAGAAAGAGAAGAGAGAGAGGAGAGAGAGAAAGAGAAAGAGAAGAGAGAGAGGAGAGAGAGAAAGAGAGGAGAGAGATAGAGAGAGAAGAAGACGCGACCTTTCAAGAGAGACGTCGGGGGGGGGGGGGGGAACGTCGCTCCGACACGGCGACTCGGAAAACGGAGTCGCTCCTTTGCGAAGTAAGACAATAAGGTACAGGAGAGGAGGGAGGACCAGGCGCTTCGACCCGGGCAGGCGGTCTCTGGAGAGCGTGTCGGGTGTGCCGGGGGGTCGTCGGATGATGAGGTCATCTCTCCCTGGCGCGGTCCGGGACGAGCGGAGGGAGGCTGATGCTGGGGTCTAACAGGGAGAGAGAGAGGAGGCTATGCCGTCAGCCTGGTCTTCACTTCAAGATGATGTGGTAGCCGTCGTTTGCCTCGTCTGGTGACAGAGAGGGGGAAACAGGACACGCTGGTTAATAGAATAGAATAATAATAATAACTTTATTTGTATAGCACTTTTCATACAGAAGTTGCAGTTCAAAGTGCTTCACAACAGTAAAAAAAAATACAGGCATAAGCAAGCATAAAGAAGAGAGGTAGCAAGGTAAGGTAAATCACAGTGTTTCACATTAGGATCTAGCATCCCAATAGGCCTCTCTGTTTAAAGTTTCATTCAGTAATACAAATAATAATAGAATAGAATAGAAGTACTTTATTGATCCCGAGGGAAATACAGCACCACAGATCGCTCACAGTAAACATTTAGGTAGTAAAAAAATCTAAAATCACGAATAAGAATAAAAAATAAAATACAGTCAGGGATATACATTCTGATTCTGAGAATGTACATTCTGAGATAAGGGTGCTGCTGTAAGTGGTTTTCTTTTCAGTTCACTGATGGTGGCGCTGACCTCTCCTGTTTAATGTAGGCCTACTTATGCCGTTGTTTTGTTAAAGCTTAAGTAAGTGCTCCTGGTTGGTGCAGACCCCCATGAAAATCCAACCCCCTTTAAGACTTGGTTCCCGCTATGGGTCTGACAATAGGTTTCCCCGTCTGTCTGTCTGTCTCCCTCTCTTTTTGCACGGATATCCTCAGATGGATATTCTCCTGGAGAGGAGATCTGATAATGAATGATTTGTAATTTATCAGTGATTTTCTAGCCCCTTTTTTATACTGACAATATTTATACTGGTTTGAATAAACACATTGATTATTTTTCCACTTTTTGTTGAACAAAGGTTTAGGAAAAGGAAAGAATTAAAAGGTACTGTAAGTGGTATTTCTTTGTTAAACTATGTGTTAAATAGCTCTACATTCTGATATAGAGTGTGTGGTTAGTAACATGGGTCTCCCAGTCCCTCTGCTCTGACACAGGAACTACAGTTCTGACACATAAGAACTATGGTTTTGACCCATAAAAACTACAGTTCTGACCCATAAGAACTACAGTTCTGACACATAACTACAGTTCTGACCCATAGGAACTACAGTTCTGACACATAGGAACTACAGTTCTGACACATAAGAACTACAGTTCTGACCCATAAGAACTACAGTTCTGAAACATAGGAACTACAGTTCTGACACATAAGAACTACAGTTCTGACCCATAAGAACTACAGTTCTGACACATAGGAACTGCTGCTCGGTCACCCGTCGCTGTCGAGCTCTCGTACCTTTCATTGTGTCCAAAACAAAACACACCTCATCCTGGAAGTTCTGGATCATCTGTTGAGAGGATAGAAACGCCACGTTAGAGGCAGACAGTCCATACTGATACTTCACTGCCACTATACCAAATGGTTAACCTTTTCACTACAACCCTTTACACGGGCATCGACAAATCCTTGCTTCGCCGCCTACAACTGGTGCAGAACGCAGCCGCGCGCCTCCTCACCAAAACAAAAAAACATGAACATATCAGCCCAGTTCTGGCCTCGCTCCACTGGCTGCCTGTCCGCTTTAGGATTAGGATTTTAAATTAGCCCTAAATGTTTTTAAATCACTAAATGGCACGGCCCCTCCCTATCTGTCCAAACTCCTGCACCGCCACACCCCCCACCGATCCCTCAGATCAGCTGACCAGCTGCTACTGGTGGTGCCTAGAACTAGGCTCAAGACTAGGGGAGACAGAGCTTTCTCCACCGCAGCGCCTAGACTGTGGAACAGCCTCCCCCTCAGCGTACGGACCGCCCAGACCGTGCAGGCTTTTAAATCACTTTTAAAAACCTACCTGTTCTCCTTGGCCTTCCCCCCCACTTAATCACCACTAGACCCCTGGCCCTTCTATCCTCTTTGTTTTACTGTGTCCTACCTGTTTTTATTACTTTCATTGCTTTACTATGTTTTTAATCTTATATCTTGCATCATATTATTTAGTTTTTATTACTTTCATTGCTTTATTATGTTTTTAATCTTATATCTTGCATCACATTATTTTATTTTTATCAACTTGCCTGTGAAGCACTTTGGTGCCAGCTGCCGCTGCCTGGAAATGTGCTATATAAATAAAATTGACTTGACTTGACTACAACACTACAGAAAGATAACCCTTTCACTGCCACACTACAAAGGGTTAACCCTTTCAATGCAGCATGACAAATGGTTAACCCTTTCACTGCCACATGACAGAAGGTTAACCCTTTCACTACCACACTACAGAAGGTTAACCCTTTCACTACCACACTACAGAAGGTTAACTCATCACTAACGAGCACATGGATCCTTACCTCATCACTAACGAGCACATGGATCCTTACCTCATCACTAACGAGCACATGGATCCTTACCTCATCACTAACGAGCACATGGATCCTTACCTCATCACTAACGAGCACATGGACCCTTACCTCATAGATAGATAGATAGATAGATAGATAGATAGATAGATAGATAGATAGATAGATAGATAGATAGATAGATAGATAGATAGATAGATAGATAGATAGATAGATAGATAGATAGATACTTTATTAATCCCCTTGGGGAAATTCAGGGTATCTCGCAGCTCACACAGTATACAGACATTAACAGTTCTCATTCAGTTATTACACGTTATGTCTGCATCATGAATTAAGAAATAAGCACATGATAAAATTCAATTAAATCATATCCATCAATATTAATAGGAGCGTGATTAGATAAAAGCAGGTGTATAAAACAGTGTATAAAAACAGGTGTAAAAACAGGTGTGTGGGTCAGAGGTCAAGGTCCCTCATCACTAACGAGCATGTGAATCCTCCTTAGCTCATCACTAATGAGCATGTGGATCCTCCTTACCTCATCACTAACGAGCACATGGATCCTTACCTCATCACTAACGAGCACATGGATCCTTACCTCATCACTAACGAGCATGTGAATCCTCCTTAGCTCATCACTAACGAGAACGTGAATCCTCCTTAGCTCATCACTAACGAGCACATGTATCCTTACCTCATCACTAACGAGCACATGGATCCATACCTCATCACTAACGAGCATGTGAATCCTCCTTACCTCATTACTAACGAGCACGTGAATCCTCCTTAGCTCATCACTAACGAGCACATGTATCCTTACCTCATCACTAACAAGCACATGGATGCTTACCTCATCACTAACGAGCACATGGACCCTTACCTCATCACTAACGAGCACATGGATGCTTACCTCATCACTAACGAGCACATGGACCCTTACCTCATCACTAACGAGCACATGGATCCTTACCTCATCACTAACGAGCACATGGATCCTTACCTCATCACTAACGAGCACATGGATCCTTACCTCATCACTAACGAGCACATGTATCCTTACCTCATCACTAACGAGCACATGGATCCTTACCTCATCACTAACGAGCACATGGACCCTTACCTCATCACTAACGAGCACATGGACCCTTACTCATCACTAACGAGCACATGGACCCTTACTCATCACTAACGAGCACATGGATCCTTACCTCATCACTAACGAGCACATGGACCCTTACCTCATCACTAACAAGCACATGGATCCATACCTCATCACTAACGAGCATGTGAATCCTCCTTACCTCATCACTAACGAGCACGTGAATCCTCCTTAGCTCATCACTAACGAGCACATGTATCCTTACCTCATCACTAACAAGCACATGGATGCTTACCTCATCACTAACGAGCACATGGACCCTTACCTCATCACTAACGAGCACATGGATGCTTACCTCATCACTAACGAGCACATGGACCCTTACCTCATCACTAACGAGCACATGGATCCTTACCTCATCACTAACGAGCACATGGACCCTTACCTCATCACTAACGAGCACATGGATCCTTACCTCATCACTAACGAGCACATGTATCCTTACCTCATCACTAACGAGCACATGGATCCTTACCTCATCACTAACGAGCACATGGACCCTTACCTCATCACTAACGAGCACATGGACCCTTACCTCATCACTAACGAGCACATGGACCCTTACTCATCACTAACGAGCACATGGATCCTTACCTCATCACTAACGAGCACATGGACCCTTACCTCATCACTAACGAGCACATGGACCCTTACCTCATCACTAACGAGCACATGGACCCTTACTCATCACTAACGAGCACATGGATCCTTACCTCATCACTAACGAGCACATGGACCCTTACTCATCACCAGTGTTGTGCTAGTTACTGAAAAATAGTAACTCAGTTACTTTACTAGTTACTTCATTTCAAAGTAACTTCGTTACTGTACTAGTTACTTACACCCAAAAGTAATGAGTTACTGTGAAAAGTAACTATTTAGTTATTTAAAAAAAAATTAAAAAAAAAATTGCTCAAGTCCCATGCCCCATATACTCAAAATCGGTTGATCAACTTGACAGTTTCCATTCACATCACCGAACTCTGCTAAGCAATGTGGTCTAGAGCGTTTCATTATATATTCCCTCCCCGCTGTATGTATATTTCTCTCCCACCCACCCACCCCCTCCTAATGTACAGTCCCCTCCCCATCATATGTATATACTCTGTCAGGATCTAGGGGTAACAGTACTGTATATTTGAATACCGCTTATGTCACAAATGTATCAGTACTAAATACCTATATGTCCCTATGCCATAAATGTCATGTATGTTGTGTATGTCATAAATGTCTATATGAATTGAAAATGGGGGACCCTGATGGAAACAAGACAAACGTCTTTCTCAGGTCTGCATCCCCTTAACAATTGTATGTATTGAGCCGTACTGTATTGTACCCATTCTGCAATCTGTTAAATAAAGTTTTCATTCATTCATTCATTCATCCATTCATTAATTCATTCATAACCATCTTGCAGCGTTGTTATCAAAGCATTGCAACGTTAGAATAGTTAGGATATCAATTGTGCATGAAAGGACTATATTTATATTGTTTGATTAGTATTATGAGATTCCCTGGCAGATTTCGTACAGTCAAAATCCGTTGATCTTGAGTTTCAGTGAACACATTGCACTCACCGTCACCAGTCTGCGGTGGTCGAGATGTAACGTTAGTCCAGTTGACTCCAGCAGCCCTTCAAACATGTTCTTTATCTCGTTTCCATGTTGTATATTAATTATCTCTCCAAGTAGTTGCTAAATGGTTTGTTAGTTTGTTATTATTACTGCGTTCTTATTATGTAGATTCATAGCGAGCGTCCTCTTGTTGTTTACTGTAGAGAGCGCCTATTTCTTTCAGAACGTCAGTGGCCAATCAGAAGTGCGAAACCAGAATGAGGCTACGGAAAGAAATAATAATAATAATAATACTTCATTTTATATAGCGCCTTTCAGTCTACAGTAAACAAAACAAACGCAGGCGAAATAAGGACGCTCGCTATGAATCTACATAAAAAGAACGCAGTAACGAACTAACAAACCATTCAGTAACGTAAGTAGCGTTACTGAATTTCAAAAGTAATGCGTTAGAGTACTAGTTGCGGCAAAAAGTAACTTCGTTTCTGTAACGCGTTACTTTGTAACGCGTTAGTCCCAACACTGCTCATCACTAACGAGCACATGGATCCTTACCTCATCACTAACGAGCACATGGATGCCAGTAGGACCCTGTTTAAAGATCTGACTGATCTGTCTGGACGAGATGTTGAACAGCTGCGCGATCTTCTCTGTGAGCTCGGACCCCGTCAGCTCCTCCAGGTAGATGGCGTGATAGACTGCGGACGGGACAAGAAGACCAATCATGTGACCCTCTGGTTTCGATCCTGTCCAATCACAATCGTCGCTTCCCTCGGACAAACAAAGGTCTGAACTGTATGTGACGCTCAAAGACATGTTGTGAACGTGTCATGTCTGGGCTTCAGACGAGAGCTACCAGTGTGACCGTCTGTGTGTGAAAACTACGACCGTGGACAATGGAATTCAGACACAAATCCCCTTTAATGGGCAGCATTTCTTCAATTCTTTTCAGTTCCGATTTGAGACACTTTCATATGCGGTCCTTTTTGCAACGTGAAAATCAGTCATATCAGAATTCATGCGACTCTTCGGTCACGTTAAGTTAAGTGCTTTATTGACAGGACAGAGATAAAATGGGAGATAGATGGGGAGGACATGCAACATATGTCCTGGGCCGGATTCTAACCCAGGACGTTGCGATTACGCTGCAAGCGTATTTTACGTGGTGCGCCACCGGGGCGCCCTGTATCGAATCTAATCTAATCTACATTGTAAGGAAGGACAGAATGACCGGCGTTCCATATACTCCTAGTGAGAAACCTTTGCTTTTGTCATGAAAAGACTGGGCATTGTTAATGTTTTGTATTATTATGTATGTATGGGGCGACAGTGGCTCAGGAGGTAGCGCAGTCGTCTGGTAGTCGGAAGGTTCCCGGTTCGATTCCCGCTCCTCCCGGGCAGCGTGTCGATGTGTCCTAGAGCAAGACACTTAACCCATAACTGCTCCTGATGTGCAGGTTGGCACCTTGCATGGTCGGCTACGCCAATCGGCGTGTGAGTGAATTGGTGAATGTGAGCAACAAAATTGTAAAGCGCTTTGGATAAAAGCAGCTAAATAAATACACCATTTTATTTCATTTAATTTGTATTACTCAGTGTATGTATGCATTATGTTGCAGCGGATTTGCAGGCAAGCAGACTGCCAAACTGACCAAAGAAGGTGTTGTTACTGGTAGCATCTCCGTTTTCATGCTTCTGTTCCTGCTCTCGCGCCTGCTGGGACTCCTGGCACACATAGACAGTCAGCCTGGGCCGTACCACCCTGTAACACACACATAGACAGTCAGCCTGGGCCGTACCACCCTGTAACACACACATAGACAGTCAGCCTGGGCCGTACCACCCTGTAACACACACATAGACAGTCAGCCTGGGCCGTACCACCCTGTTACACACACATAGACAGTCAGCCTGGGCCATACCACCCTGTAACACACACATAGACAGTCAGCCTGGGGGCCGTACCACCCTGTAACACACACATAGACAGTCATCCTGGGCCGTACCACCCTGTAACACACACATAGACAGTCAGCCTGGGCCATACCACCCTGTAACACACACATAGACAGTCATCCTGGGCCGTACCACCCTGTAACACACACATAGACAGTCATCCTGGGCCGTACCACCCTGTAACACACACATAGACAGTCAGCCTGGGCCGTACCACCCTGTAACACACACATAGACAGTCAGCCTGGGCCATACCACCCTGTAACACACACATAGACAGTCAGCCTGGGCCATACCACCCTGTAACACACACATAGACAGTCAGCCTGGGCCGTACCACCCTGTAACACACACATAGACAGTCAGCCTGGGCCATACCACCCTGTAACACACACATAGACAGTCAGCCTGGGCCGTACCACCCTGTAACACACACATAGACAGTCAGCCTGGGCCGTACCACCCTGTAACACACACATAGACAGTCAGCCTGGGCCATACCACCCTGTAACACACACATAGACAGTCAGCCTGGGGGCCGTACCACCCTGTAACACACACATAGACAGTCAGCCTGGGCCGTACCACCCTGTAACACACACACAGACAGTCAGCCTGTGCCGTACCACCCTGTAACACACACACAGACAGTCAGCCTGGGCCGTACCACCCTGTAACACACACACAGACAGTCAGCCTGGGCCGTACCACCCTGTTACACACACACAGACAGTCAGCCTGGGTCGTACTAGGGCTGGGCGATACGGCCTCTAAATGATATCACAATATTTCTCGTCTCTATCACGATACACAATATATATCGCAATATTTTGACATTTCCTCTAAAGCACTTAAAAATGCTTGATTTAACCCTTTGATGGATACAGTCATGGCCAATATGATCATTATAATAGTCCCTGCAACATATGTCTGCATTAAACCATGAGGATGCTTTAAAAAATAATTAAATGAAAAGTAATACACACATAGACAGTCAGCCTGGGCCGTCCCACCCTGTAATACATAATAATACACAAGAAGATGAAAAACATTGCGATGCATTAAAAAGGACATTTCACAATTCATTATTCAACCTCTGAACCACAAGCACCCAATTAAATGATGCACATTAGCGAGAACGCTCCATTTGTAAGCCTAATGCGTTTTTTTTTTGCACACAGCATCTTTCGCGGCGGCACAGCAGAGCGATGTGAACCGGTGACCTCACCGTCCCTTCAGTGCGTTAAAGAGCCGGATCCCGTCCGCCGGGCCGCAGATCTGAATGACGTCTTCCCTGGTGAGCTTCAGCAGGTCGGCCCCTAGGGGGAGCGGAGACAACACCATTGTTTGTTTGTTTGTTTGTTTGTTTATTAACACAGTTAAACAGAAGTAAAAACAATACATAATAAGTTATAACGATTGTGAAGGAGAAGTCAGAAGCCTAGAGGCTTATCAAGAACTTCCCCCGTTTTATAAAATCAAACATACAAAAATACAAAAATATGCATATTATAAAATACCAGAATACATTAAAAAGATTTGTGTTAATACAAACATACATACACACATATACTGTGTACATAATAATATATAAAAACCCACCCACCTGCCTACAAACCTACCCACCCACATAACCAAATGCATACCTACATGTATGACCTATTATCTATCTACTACTTTTGGATGAGAATTCTTTTGTAGTTTGCTTAAAAAATAAGCAGAGATGGAGATTTCCTCAGCATAGGATCAGCTGCATTCCAAAGATTGGACCCTCTATACCTCACTGAGAACTGCCTACGTGAAGTACCACAATAAGGTATATGCAGGTCCCTGGACTGACGTGTAGCATATGAATGAACATCTGAATTAAAAGAAAAAAAAACTATTAAAACCATTTGGTAGGTTAACCCTTTCACTGCCACACGACAAAGGGTCAACCCTTTCCCTGCCACACTACGGGAGGTTAACCCTTTCACCGCCACACTACAGACGGTTAAGTGAGTAAGTAAGTAAGGCTTTATTTCTATAGCACCCTTCCCAGCACAAATGCACAGAGTGGAATGCCTTGAAAACAGCCAATTTTTTAACAAGGTGCTCAAAAAGTCCCTGAAATTCAAATCAACCATTCGCATTGAATGTTTTGTTCATCCATGATACAATTGTTCTGAATCAAGAAAGTTTTTTTTTTTGTTCTCTAGGGCTAGTGGTGATGTCTGTCCTCCTCTAGGTGGCATTAAACCTGCTGGTCTCTAGGGCTAGTGGTGATGTCTGTCCTCTAGGTGGCATTAAACCTGCTGGTCTCTAGGACTAGTGGTGATGTCTGTCCTCCTCTAGGTGGCATTAAACCTGCTGGTCTCTAGGACTAGTGGTGATGTCTGTCCTCCTCTAGGTGGCATTAGACCTGCCGGTCTCTAGGACTAGTGGTGATGTCTGTCCTCTAGGTGGCATTAAACCTACTGGTCTCTAGGACTAGTGGTGATGTCTGTCCTCCTCTAGGTGGCATTAAACCTGCTGGTCTATAGGGCTAGTGGTGATGTCTGTCCTCTAGGTGGCATTAAACCTGCTGGTCTCTAGGGCTAGTGGTGATGTCTGTCCTCCTCTAGGTGGCATTAAACCTGCTGGTCTATAGGGCTAGTGGTGATGTCTGTCCTCTAGGTGGCATTAAACCTGCTGGTCTCTAGGGCTAGTGGTGATGTCTGTCCTCTAGGTGGCATTAAACCTGCTGGTCTCTAGGACTAGTGGTGATGTCTGTCCTCTAGGTGGCATTAAACCTGCTGGTCTCTAGGACTAGTGGTGATGTCTGTCCTCTAGGTGGCATTAAACCTGCTGGTCTCTAGGACTAGTGGTGATGTCTGTCCTCTAGGTGGCATTAAACCTACTGGTCTCTAGGACTAGTGGTGATGTCTGTCCTCCTCTAGGTGGCATTAAACCTGCTGGTCTCTAGGGCTAGTGGTGATGTCTGTCCTCCTCTAGGTGGCATTAAACCTGCTGGTCTATAGGACTAGTGGTGATGTCTGTCCTCCTCTAGGTGGCATTAAACCTGCTGGTCTCTAGGACTAGTGGTGATGTCTGTCCTCCTCTAGGTGACATTAAACCTGCTGGTCTCTAGGACTAGTGGTGATGTCTGTCCTCTAGGTGGCATTAAACCTGCTGGTCTCTAGGACTAGTGGTGATGTCTGTCCTCCTCTAGGTGGCATTAAACCTGCTGGTCTCTAGGACTAGTGGTGATGTCTGTCCTCTAGGTGGCATTAAACCAGCTGGTCTCTAGGGCTAGTGGTGATGTCTGTCCTCCTCTAGGTGGCATTAAACCTGCTGGTCTCTAGGACTAGTGGTGATGTCTGTCCTCCTCTAGGTGGCATTAAACCTGCTGGTCTATAGGACTAGTGGTGATGTCTGTCCTCCTCTAGGTGGCATTAAACCTGCTGGTCTCTAGGGCTAGTGGTGATGTCTGTCCTCTAGGTGGCATTAAACCTGCTGGTCTCTAGGGCTAGTGGTGATGTCTGTCCTCCTCTAGGTGGCATTAAACCTGCTGGTCTCTAGGACTAGTGGTGATGTCTGTCCTCTAGGTGGCATTAAACCTGCTGGTCTCTAGGACTAGTGGTGATGTCTGTCCTCCTCTAGGTGGCATTAAACCTGCTGGTCTCTAGGACTAGTGGTGATGTCTGTCCTCCTCTAGGTGGCATTAAACCTGCTGGTCTCTAGGACTAGTGGTGATGTCTGTCCTCCTCTAGGTGGCATTAAACCTGCTGGTCTCTAGGACTAGTGGTGATGTCTGTCCTCCTCTAGGTGGCATTAAACCTGCTGGTCTCTAGGACTAGTGGTGATGTCTGTCCTCTAGGTGGCATTAAACCTGCCGGTCTCTAGGACTAGTGGTGATGTCTGTCCTCTAGGTGGCATTAAACCTGCTGGTCTCTAGGACTAGTGGTGATGTCTGTCCTCTAGGTGGCATTAAACCTGCTGGTCTCTAGGACTAGTGGTGATGTCTGTCCTCCTCTAGGTGGCTTTAAACCTGCCGGTCTCTAGGACTAGTGGTGATGTCTGGTGATTGCATTTATTTCTATTAGACCAGTGGTGCCCAACCAGTCGGCCGTGGTCGACCAGTAGATCAATGACATGCAATATAATTGCCACGAGCGATGGGATAATGTTAGCTACTGAACAGGCTAAGCTAACTAGCGTTAGCCGTTAGCTTAGCGTTTGCCATTGCTATGTCTGTCTACTATACTTTCTTGTTCGAATGCATTTATTTCTATAGACCAGTGGTGTCTCTAATGTTATCTAGCTACTGATCGCTACTGATAGCTCCCGATATCATCAGTTTGGTGCTGGCTAACTAGCGTTAGCCGTTAGCTTAGCGTTTGCCATTGCTATGTCTGTCTACTATACTTTCTTGTTCGAATGCATTTATTTCTATAGACCAGTGGTGTCTCTAATGTTATCTAGCTACTGATCGCTACTGATAGCTCCCGATATCATCAGTTTGGTGCTGGCTGGCTAACCAACGTGAGCTAACGTTAGCTGCTAGCCACAATGCTATACTATTATACTGGCATATTCCATTCATCTTAGCATGTAAGCTAACAAAATCAGCGCCGATGAGACTAAACTCCGCTTTTGGTGTTCAATGGACCTGTCTCAAAACCCTGCCTTCTTTTGTTGATCCTCCAATCACAGCTGTCGCTTACCTCGGACTTCCTCGTACAAACTTTGTACCTCGTACAAAGTTTGTACGAGGAAGTCCGAGGTAAGCGACAGCTGTGATTGGAGGATCAAGAAAAGGGGCAGGGTTTGAGACAGGTGTTGATGTTAGTTTTGTTTCATCAACAAATGAGAGGCAGAACACACAGTGAATGTATCCGTTTTGTTTATTGCACGTTCTTTGCTGAAAAATAAGTGCTACAGTGGCTATACTAGACTAGTACTAGGCTAAGCTAACTAGCGTTAGCCGTTAGCTTAGCATTAGCCCTGGGAAACGCTCAAAAGCGAACTCTACAACACCATCCATTCGTGAGAAAAGGGGGTGGGTTATATTGACAAGGCTTGACAACAGAAGTTCAAATATAACTTCATATTTATTGGTTATTTGTTTATTTTATATCAGCATCCATTCTCCGCCGCCGTGTTAACACTCTTCCTGTTTACATTTTCGAGTGTGACATCATCGCCTACGGCAAGCGTACACGCTCAAAACGCAAACCGTAAACAGAACCCGGAGCGAACCAAGACTGAAGTGTGTACACAAACTAGAGGGGGGAGAGGGAGGGGGGAAGTTCGCACCCAACCCGGAATGAGGACGGTACGGACCGGAACGGACCGGAATGGTGAGTGAGAAAGCACTCTAACTGCCTAAGAAACGGGCACAGAGGCACTGAAAGAGGATTTCACCCATCTAATGAACACACTAGACTACTAGATAAATATCAAGATGTATCCATCAGTGGACCAATTGCATGCTTTCGCAGAGGACAAGAAGCCTTCAGTCGACTCCTTCAGACATTAAGCACCCCCACAGCCCAAATGGAATGATAAAAAAAAGTACCAGTCGACTATCAGCAAATTTCGGTCAATCAAAGTTTTTTATTTTCAAGGATGTCACTCGAAGGATACAATTAACTTTTAAATGCTGTTTTTTTAAGCAGCTTCTTGGCCTGCTTGCCAGCTAGAGCAAGCTAGGGCATCACACGTGAACAAATGAGGAAAAGCAGTTGGAGCGCAGGAGACAGCGACCCGTCAGATTTGATTTACTGCAACACTACCATCACCGACATCTAAGAAGGGAGCTCCCCCCTTGAATGGCCCTTCTAAGGTTTCTCTCCTCCACATTGCCTGTGGTGCATTTTTTCCTATTGCTAGGTTTTAGTGAGTTTTTCCTTACCTTCGCGTGGGGTATGTCTGGGAGTGTTGCATTTATTTTACATTCTTTGGACTTCATGGTGTTTTTGTTTTGTTCTTGACTTATTGTGATGTTTCTTCTTGACTTGTTTAACACTTTCAGAGCCCAAGCTTAACCTTGATTTACCGGTTGAATGCCCACCATCCACTTCAATGTTAGAGTTAATAACGCCTAATCTATGTTTTAAATTATGGCTATGTGTCTAATCTGCCCGTCGCTTATCAATGACTCGTTTTCCAGTCAACATTGTCGAAGCGGATTTGTTTTTTTATCGGTTCATTTTCGTTTTATAGCATTTTGAAAAGCCCTCGTTTTCAAGGAAAATTAAAAGATTCCATGATAAAAGACGTTTACTGGAATATTCTAGAATACACAAAAACTTTGTAATTTTTCTGCCTATTTATGAATAGTTTTCAAATAAACGTTAGATTATCGATAGTATATGTGTACGTATGCACGCTCAACAGCGATCGCGCACACACACACACATAGGGCAAACGCTCAGATCTCAGCGAATACTGGCAACATCACCTCCTGGTTTGGGAATAGCACTGCACAAGACCGGAGCAGACTACAAAGAGTGACACGTTCAGCCGAACGCACAATTGGAGGGGGGCTTCCCACCCTCCAGAACATTTACAACAAGCGGTGCAGGGGGAAGGCTAAGAGAATCATCAAGGACTCCAGCCACCCGAACAACTGCCTCTTTGAACTGCTGCGGTCAGGCAAGCGATACCGGAGTCTTAAGGCGAGCACAGAAAGACTCAGAAGAAGCTTCTATCCCCAGGCCATCAGGCTGCTAAACGAACAATAAACACTATGCAACAACCATCAAATGCACACAGCACACACACCCACACGCACACACTCACTTAAACAAACAACACACTGCAGCACCCACTCTCCACACTTTAGATCACACAAACACTTTATATTTATTGATAAAGGATTTGCACTACAACTCGTACACCTACTGTAAATTGTACCTAAATTGCACCTCATCCCATTTCTGCCTTGCACTATATAGTATTGTATATTAAGGCTGAGCCCAAACCCTGTTTTTAGGGTTCGAACGTTCGCCAGGGTTACCGAACGAACGTTCGAACGTTAGTTTTTTGTAAATTTTTGAATAAAAAAATAATTTTATAAAAAAAAAAATTTATATAATTTTTTTTTTTTTAATTATTATAGATCCTACGGAGGGCGGCATTGCATAATCTATTGGTGAAAAAACATGTTGTTTACAGTGGTGGCTGTTCATGTAAACATGTAATTAAACAAAGCACTCAGAAGAAAATAAACAAGCTACTGAGTACTGCATAAAGTTCCTACTTATGATAAACAATAGCCCTTGCACACCGCAGTCACGTAAGAGGCTAGATAAACAAATGCATTCGTTTTGTGGCATTAGCGTTATATAGTTAGTGTTACACATTCAATAACAGGTATTCACTCTTGGTCGACGGGAAGGAGAGAGGCGCGCGCCTCAGCTCCTTCCACCGTCTACCTAGGAACGGGGGACGACAGAGAGACACCGGCGGGGTGCCGCCGGGCTCCCAACACGCCTGCCGCCCGTCCGCCCTCGGCCAGAGTTGTTTACAACGCAACCACCTCCCGCCATGAAGCTCGCGCTTCATTCATTCATTCATTTATTAATGATCCTTCCTCAGCGGGGAGCTACGGAGTCTGTTCACACTCTGTTGTGCTTCTCGGTCTCGCAAGCAGATAAATGTATTGCCGGAAGTAAAAAAAATATATAAACGCTTGCCGATTGGTGGTAACAGCAGAGGCGGGTGCAAGCGGTGTGACGTAATTGGCAGAATCGCCTGTCAATCAAAATGGTTCTATTGCATTGGTTGAGACAATAGTATCCAGCTACAGCCCGGCAGAGACCACACTGGTTGAGCCGAGCGCACTCGGGGGACGCGCCGCTTCACATCGCCTCAACGTCGCGCGCCTGCTTTTTTTTTTTTTTCACCGAACGTTCGAACCTATTAATTAAAGTCCGAATGTCAACGTAACGAACGAACGTTCGAACGTTCGAACATTCGGGCTCAGCCTTATTGTATATTAGTACACTGCATAGTATATTGTATAATATATGGTAACTCGGTTACGTCTATTCTGCATCGAACATTGTACATATGTCTATACTGAACACTGTGACCTAATTTTTTTACTTCTAATTTACATGCTATACTATGTTATTTTATTTCATACTTATCTTGTCTTGCACAGTCTCTGGAGCGTAACAGTAAGAAGCATTTTGTATAAAAGTATTCTGTACTTCTGTACAACTATTAAAGAAACTTGAACTTGAAACTACAACTCTGATTATCCCAAGACTGGTAAAATAGATTCCTTACCTCAGATCAGATGTTCTCCAAAAAGATCATTCCAATTCCTGATCGTCATTCCAAAAATCGATCACTACTGTCTACTATCGATTGGCTTCTGTGAATATATATTCCAGGCTGATTCCCGTCCCGCGATGACTTCCATGTTGAGCAGACAGCTTGCCAGCTCAAGGAGCCAGCTGGCTCCGCCTCTACATATCGACTGTTCCCAGGTCAGTCTAAGCGACTGATGTGCAGTTACTCAGGGATAGACGATAGGGGGCGCTTTTTTCCATTCTGAGCTGCTGGAGGAGCTGCTGTACCAACGGGAGACTCGGTTGATGAAATATGAAATCAGATCGCTAATAAAACGCTAATACACATTGTGGGCATTCAGGCATTGGGCTGATAAAACGGCATATGACGTCATGGGCACTGAAAGTGTTAAAGAAGACGTGTCCGGCCCATGGGGACATTAACGTGTGTTGTCGGGCCTTACCAGGGCCGGATTAACGACCGGGCTGTCCGGGGCCGCGGCCCGTGGGCCTCTAGTGACGAGGGGCCTCCAAAAAAGGCCCCTCGTCACTAGAGGCCCCAACATTTATTTTATTTTATTTTATTTATTTTTTTGGAGGCCCCTCATCACTAGAGGCCTTTTGGAGGCCCCTCGTCACAAGAGGCCCCAAATTATTATTATTATTTTTTAAACTTTTCTTTTTCTTTTTTTGGAGGCCCCTCGTTCCTATGAACTGTACTGTATTATTTGTACCCATTCTGCAATCTGTTAAAGGGGCTATGTACTGCTATTCCTAGCACTATTTGGGCAACTTTACACAATTCCTGTTAGTCTATTGAAGACATCTGTAAGGTTTTTTTCAAAAAAATGCATTGTTTTATATTTCTAATCAAGTACTCAAAACCATCATTTTTCAGCTCCAAGATTTCAGGCTGTTATGGCCTGGCTCCGCCCATAAGCACTTTGAGTGACAGTCAGTCCACACAGTCTGCAACTGGTATGAATGAATGAAAATGAATGAATAGACAGAGAGAGAGGTAGACAGAGAGAGGTAGACAGAGAGAGATAGAGAGAGGAGAGAGAGAGAGAGAGAGAGAGAGAGAGAGGGGGGGGGGGGGGTGCGGAGGAGAGAGAGAGAGAGAAAAAAAGACAGGCCGGGGCAGATTGAAACCCGACACCTCTGCATACTCTGGAGGGAGAGAGAGAGAGAAAGATAGAGAGGGAGAGAGAGAGGGAGAGAGAGGGAGAGACAGAGAGAGAGAGAGAGAGAGAGAGGGAGACAGAGAGAGAGAGCACTTGGGGGGGGGGGACCTGCCGCGCCACACGGGAGAGGGGAGGAAGGGAGGCCCCCCCCCCCCGTTTTCGAGAGGGTCCCACCTCCCGTGTGGCGCGCAGGTCCCCCCCCCCCCCCCCCCCCCCCACCCCCCAAAGTGCTCCCTCCCTCTGTCTCCCTCTCTCTCTCTCTCTCTCTGGCCATGGTTAGACTAGTGTATTCCTGGCGTTTTTTTATACGTTTTTGAATACGTTTCATGTCCCTATTACACAGAAATGCGTTTTTTTGGCGTTTTTTTGTGGAATTGTGTTTGCGTTTTGGAGATACGCTAAAAACGCGCCGACAACAGCGTGTAGTCTGCACAGAGCTGTTGTTGCGAAAACGCCCATGCGCAGTAGATACCATCTGCGTGCCCTTCCGGTGACAACAGTGTGTGTGTGTGTGTTTGTGTTTGGGACATAGCTCCGTGTCCCAAATAGCTTCAGCTACCATGTGTTGTCAAGTTATTGTTATAAGGACCCCAGTCCAAGCTACAACAGTCTGCATTCCCTTAACAATTGTTTGTATTGAGCCGTATTGTCTTGTACCCATATGCAATATGTTAAATAAAGTTTACATCCATTCATTCTGCTAGCATTACCGATTGCATGAGCAGCTGGCTAACGTGAGCTATCAGGATTCAGACCCTGTTAGCTCAGAGCTCCTCTTTCAACTTAACAAGCATTAAACAAAATGGCCCAGTCATCTATTCACCTTTGTTTAATACACACAGCGTTGTCTCTAATGTTATCTAACTACTGATAGCTCGCGATATCATCAGTTTGGTGCTGGCTAAGTAGCGTGAGCTAACGTTAGCTTCTAGCCACAATGCTATATTGTTATAATGGCATACTCCATTGACGTTAGCATGCAGCTAACAATGCTACCGATCTTTTTTTAGACTAAACTATCCGCGCTTGGTGGTCACTTGTGTTGATGTTAGTTTTGTTTCATCAACAAATGACAGGCAGAACACACAGTGAATGTATCCGTTTGTTTATTGCACTTTTATTAGGCTTTGCTGAAAAAGAATTGCTGCATTGGGTAACTAGGCAAAAGATGGTGGCCGCCTTGTTGACATTTGCTTTGTAGGCACATTAAAGTTCTGATTGGTTGAAATTGCCTTCATGTTTGCCACCTACTGCCACCTACTGCTTTGGCAGTGTACTACATCAGTGTGCTCGGGTGACAAAAACGAAAAAAAACGAAAGTGTGACTCGAGGCGCAGGACGTCGCGGCGAAACGCATATGACAACAATACGAAAATGATACGAAAGGTGTAACCGCCGCCTCTGTCTCTCCCTCTCTCTCCCTCTCTATCTCTCTCTCTCTCCAGAGTATGCAGAGGTGTTGGGTTTCAATCTGCCTGCAGTATGAGGAAGTAGGCGGGCATTAGCTCCAACCACAGAGCCAATCGCATCACTGTGCGCTACCCAGCGTCCGAATGACGTGACTCAGACGTTCAAATCAAAATGGCCTGATTTACTGGAGGAGGAAAGGGGCTGAGCTGAATCAGAGCAATCCGCCAATATGGTATTTAGACACTAAAACACATTGATACGAACTCCTATTACTATAATACAATGCTAGAGACTGAAAAATGACATTTATAGTACACGTCACCTTTAAATAAAAATGTCATTAATTCACAGACAGTAACACAGGACAAAAACACATTTCAACTCCCTCCCTTCCCTAATTATAATTTAAATTGACATTCACGTAAAAGTAAGCTTACTATTATATTCTTGTCTCCAAAGTTTGTGCATGTTTTTCCTGAGGATGGCGCCATCCCCCATCTAAACATGATGCGTTTCTTTTCTCTTCTTGATTGATTGATTGAAAACTTTATTAACAGATTGCAGAATGGGTACAGTACAGTACAGCTCAATAATTGTTAAGGGGATGCAGACCAGAGAAAGACTTTCGTCTTGTTTACATCAGGGTCCCCATTTTCAATTCATCATAACATATATGACATACATGACATACAGATAGACAGTACTGCTACATCTATACATTTATGACATACCAGATTTGCAAATACAGTACTGTTTGTGATACGAAAAGAGTCCAGAAAAGAGAGTATACATTTGACGTAGAAACTGTACATTGGAGGAGGTTGGGTAGGTGGGGTGGGTTGGGGGGTGGGGGGGACTGTACATTGGAGGTGGTTGGGTGGGGGGAGGGGGGTTGGGTAGGAGGGTGGGTGGGTGGGGGACACTGTACAACTGTACAAGGAAAACTGTACATTGGAATATTGACAAAACCATACTTGGTCATTTACTGTACATTGGAGGGGGTTGTGTTAGGACATTTACAGGGGCCAGTTTCGAATTGCAGTCTCCCGTAGGTGTTCTTTGAGAGTGTTTTTGAAAGTGGGTAGTGATTCACATTTCTTTACAGCTTTGGGTAGGGCGTTCCACATTGATGTGGCATAATTGCGAAACGTGTTTAGTCCCTTGTTTGAGCCGAATCTGGGTTTAACATGATTTGTGGAGCTCCCTCTGGTGTTGTGATCGTGGTATTCACTGACCTTTGGGAAGTATTTTGACATGTACATGGGTACCTTGGTTGTGTAGTGTATCTTGTAGACCAGGCCCATTGCAAGTTGCTGTACTCTGTCGTCTACTCTAAGCCATCCTAGGTTGTCAAAGTGGGCAGGGGTGATCAAAGTCCTTTTAGCTTGGCCCTCAGAGCCCACCACTTCTAAATATTCTATATATTTTTTAAAGTGACATATAAAAACGCCACTGTGCGTGCGTGCACGTGTATGTGTGTGTGGGGGGGCCTCCACAAGAATCTGGCCCAGGGCCTCTGAAGTCTTAATCTGGCCTTGGGCCTTACAAATACATTTGATTTGATTTGATAAAAAAAATATATATATTTGATTCAGAACAATTGTTTTGATTCAGAACAATTGTATCATGGATGAACAAAACATTCAATGTGAATGGTTGATTTGAATTTGAATTTTAAGCACCTTGTTAAAAAATTTGCTATTTTCAAGGAATTCCAGGCCTCCACTTTTTTGGGTAAAAAATCAAGCACTTTAAGCACTTCAAGGACCTGTGCGAGCCCTGCTTACCGGAGAAGTTGGTGAAGAGTCGGCAGTAGGGTGAGAAGCGGTTTCTGTGGAGCCACTGCTGTGCGTCTTGCGGCGTCGCTGCAGGCAACAGATTCTGAGGGAAGGGACGAGG
>NC_140181.1:19718285-19725785 GCF_963971535.1 Notolepis coatsorum
TGCATCTCCCCCGATATGGAACTCTCCCTCTCCCTCTCCCTCTCCCTCTCCCTCTCCCTCTCCCTCTCCTTCTCCCTCTCTCTCTCTCTCTCTCTCTCTCTCTCTCTCTCTCTCTCTCTCTCTCTCTCTCTCTCTCTCTCTCTCTCTCTCTCTCTCTCTCTCTCTCTCTCTCTCTCTCTCTCTCTCTGCTTATTTCTCCCCTCTCTTTCTTTCTCTCAATTCAATTCAAACAGTGTTTTTATTGGTATGAATGTTTCATGGACAATACCGCCCGAGCTTCAAGAAATAATGAGATTTAAAAAAAGAAATAGATGCAATACATTAAAAAAGAAACAAGAAAATCACATCTGTGCATCTCTCTCTCTTTCTCTTTATATATATATATATTTGTATCTCTCTCCCTCCCTCCCTCTCCTCTCTCTCCCTCTCTCTGCAGCTCCGCGCCCCTCGTCTTTTCCTTTATCTCTGCGTCTGTTGTATTATTTTGTTAAGACATGTGTCCGTGCCTTCAGCTATGGCCTCCGTGTCCCCGCCCCCCTCCTCTCTGCTGGATTATGAGTTAACGTACCGGGTTTCAATTTCCGTTAGAAAGCCATACCGTTCGTTGGCTCCCTTTTCTTTCTTTTCTCTTTTCCTATCCCTGCAGCTTTTGCCTTCTACCTCTCCCTCCCCATCCACGCATTCCCTGGCTTGGGACGAAACAGCGCAGTGAGAAATCCAATTCCGCTGTTAAGTAGATGCCGTATAGAAGGTGTGCCATTTAATTTCTTTGGGGAACAGGCTCCAGTAAAGGCTGGTGCTTTGGCTCCGAGGGGCCACCGGGCAAGAGTGCCTTCCTACCCTCTGTCTGAACGAGACGAATGGAAACAATCAATAGTGTTCTCTTAGAATTCATCAGCTTTCCTTTTGATCAATCTCACACACACACACACACACACACATGCACGCACGCACGCACACACGCACACACACACACACACGCACGCACACGCACACACACACACACACACGCACGCACGCACACACGCACGCACACACACACGCACACACATGCACGCACGCACTCACACACGCACACACACACGCACGCACAGTCCACACACACACAAGCCATGTTTCCATGTGTTGCGGGGACATTGCCTTTAACTCCTTACTGAAAACGACGACATGTCTAGGCCACCAAAACCTGCACGGACTACAACGTATGACGTATATCATGCCAGTTAGGGTACCTTGTGTGTATGCACCTTATGTATACTGTTTACCTTTACTCTTACTCACAGTCTATATTCAGATTCAAATACTTTATTGCCTATATTTATTGTAACATATTATATAACCAACACCTGGGTTTATTTTTCTCATATTTTTATATTCAGAGTTAATCATATTGTTTACACTGTCTATCTTTTCTCATATTATTTTATTCAGATCTAATGTTATTGCCTATATTTATGTCTTTCTACTATTACCCTGCCCATACCTGTACCTCCCCTCCCCCCTCCCCCATGCTGCTATGACACCTGAAATTCCCCAAGGGGATCAATAAAGGAATATCTCATCTTCTCTTATGCCTTTACATTGTGGGATGACATTCCGTCCCCACAACAGTAGGAAAACAAGGACACACACACACACACACACACATACACACACACTAATTGTGGTCACTGGTCCTCTTAAACATGGCAATTGAATAACTCGTTAAGTTACTGATGGGGGAAGAATTGTCACACTGGATCTCTGTCACTGGGAAGGCGATTAGCTGTAATTACACTCTTTAATACAATGTCTTCCTCGGTCCGCACCCCCCCCCCCCCCCCCCCGCCACACACGCTGCATCAGCCCTGCGATGTTAACCCGTCTCTTATCCGGGTTCCTGTGTTAATCAGATATGATCGCGGAAACGGTGTAGTATTAATGGATTAAAGCGGCTAGCCTGGCTTTAATGACTCGTCGTGAGACCGGGTTCACCACTAGGTGGCGCTCTTCCTCACTTTCGCATTTGTTTCATTTGTAAAGTAGTTATTCAAGTTAATTGAGTTGTCTGTGTGTGTGTGTGTGTGACTGTGTGTGTGTGACTGTGTGTGTGTGTGTGTGTGTGTGTGTGTGTGTGTGTGTGTGTGTGTGTGTGTGTGTGTGTGTGTGTGTGTGTGTGTGTGTGTGTGTGTGTGTGTGCGTGCGTGTGTGTGTGCACAATATGCAGGGCTTACCCCTGGCCTTTCAAGGTGGTACTGAGTGGCAACAAGGGGGTGGTCCGGAGGGGGAAATAACATTATATATAAAGAAAGACGTCCGTGTCGCTCACCCGGTGTCACAGAAAAGGCTGCTCGACGTGTTGGTTGACATCGACCTGCATTTAATGTGCATTTTACTCTGAACACTCACTCTGTGCCAAGAGAGAGTAGGGCAGGATCATGGTTCTATGGGTAGGATTGGTCCGGTAAAACGTTGGCAGGTAGATGACGCTAAATGTAGTTTTACTATCGCTAATCGTTGTCGTTATTTCATCATCTGAAGACATTTGAGAAGTTCAAATGGCTTCTTTTCTAAATGAAGTGTGTAAAACTGCCAGTTTTGTTTCGAAATCTTGGAAACGGAGATAACCTAGACTCTTTATTTTGACATCGATGCATGACGCCGTGACAGAGTGTAAATAGCGCGCAAGGATTGTGGGAAATGTAGTAAACTGGCACGAGGAATGTAGGAAATTGGTACGCGGTGGTACGCTTGACTATGAAACCTCAAACGACTGCGGACATGCCGCGCAGAGTCCGGTCAGCTCATAAAATACGCCCGACCATAGATATATATATCACTAGATGACTCACCCGCGCTGCTGGCCAAATGGAGAAATAACCATAGCTTGCAAAATTTTCAACCGGTTTGGTTTGTTAAAAACGTCAGAGATGTAGTTATCATATTGCATACTTCTCGTGGACTTTCATATATAAAGAAAAAATAATAATAATTCTTCCAAGCAAGCATCATAGCCACGTTAATAACGTTTGTAATAAACCAAACCCTTTGTAAATCCATCAAGATTTCAGCGAGTTAAGAGTCGTTTTGTTTGTGCAGATCATCACCTTAAAGCAGTAGTCCACTCAAGCAAGATGGCCGCCGGTGAACTACGCGGGAGACTCCGCCTTGAGCCATCTAGTGTTTATATATATATATATATCTATGTGTGAGCCTTTAGTGCATGTGACAGAAGGTGTGTTGGAGGGTGTTCTTCCATACGTGTGGCCCCCCTGTGCGCATCATGTCCTCTATATACCTCTTGCAGGTGTTCGCTCAGTCCTTCACAGCCTCCTATGCTCTCTACGGTGTGACTGATGGGTAGGTGGAATCATCGATGCTAATGCATGGGGCTCTGCACGCGAACACACAGGCCCTCCAGAACTGACCGGGTCCCCCCCCCTCCCGGAGTGTGTCCCTTCCATCTCTATCAGAACGCCACCCCTCTCCTCAGACATGCATCCACCCCCCCCCCCCCCCTCGATACCGTGTTTGTTATCTATCTTTTTTAACTCCCCCCTGCCTGAGATTCATATCCTACATCACACACACACACACGCCAGTGAGAAACCCTGTGGTGAATGTGGGGAGAGAAACCTTCGAGGAACGCCTCCGAAACGGAGATCAGGACAACAACAACCTCCTGCACTGTTGAACAAAGTGAATTGCCTGAGAATGCCTCCTGTAGGAAACATGTTTGCCTGTCGTAGAGTGAAGATGAAAAGATAAATAATAGAGAGAGAAATGTTGCACCATTGCATGAACCGACCATTGCATCTTGCTCCCATTTCTCTCTCACGAAAAAAAAAAAAAAAAAAACCAAAGGCCGGGGCCATGGACGGGTCTCGGAGGCCTCCTTCTTCATCCGCCGGTGTTTCTCTCTTTAAACAGGCCAGTCGTCTCCCTAATGGCGTGTTGCATCTCTCTGTGTGTGTTCCAGGAGTCTGCTGGAGCTCAAGCCCCCGGAGAGGGAGAAGGCGGAGCTACAGTATGCCGCCTGGGGGCCTCAAGGCAACCAGCTGGTAAGACTCCAGGCACCCGCTTAGTCAACCAACTCTCTCAGGTGAGAGGCGGCTACGTCGTCACCTGTCTCTGGTAATAGGAAAATGGGACCATTCGAATTGTGCTGTCGGATGTCGGAGGGATTCAGGCAGGTTTCTCTGCCCTTGGCCTTAAAGGTGCTGTAAGTGGTGTTTATTTTGTCAAAATAATGACAAATGCATTTTCTGTTTACTGCAGAGCAGGAGGGATTGGGAGACCAATGTTACTGACCAGACACTTTATATCATTGATGACTGTCAGAGTGTAGAGCTAATATTTTAACACGTAGACCACTTATTTTAACACGTAGACCACTTATTTTAACATGCAGACCACTTATTTTAACATGTAGACACTTATTTTAACATGTAGACCACTTATTTTAACATGTAGACCACTTATTTGAACATGTAGACCACTTATTTGAACATGTAGAGCACTTATTCTAACATGTAGACCACTTATTTTAACATGTAGAGCACTTATTCTAACATGTAGACCACTTATTTTAACATGTAGATCACTTATTTTAACATGTAGATCACTTATTCTAACATGTAGACCAATTATTTTAACATGTAGACCACTTATTTTAACATGTAGACCACTTATTATAACATGTAGACCACTTATTTGAACATGTAGACCACTTAATTGAACATGTAGACCACCTATTTGAACATGTAGACCAATTATTTTAACATGTAGACTACTTATCTTAACATGTAGATGACTTATTTTAACATGTAGACCACTTATTTTAACATGCAGGACTGAGGCCTATAGTCCACACCAACACAGTATTTCTGAAAACAGGGTTTTCCCTCCTTTGTTATAAAAAGAATCCCGTCCACAGCAACAGCGTTTTAGAAAACCTCCCAGTCCTCACAACAACACAAACACACTCACGTGAAAATGATGTGGAGGGAGGCTGCAGGGAGCTCTCCGTGGTGCTGATTGCAGAATACTAAGGGCAGAATTCACAAAGAATGGATAATTGGGAGTGTTTTTGGACAAGGCTCATTTGCATAGAAAGGGGAACATGTTCCGCCCATATCACCTCATTTAAATACACGCTAATAGCACCGGACGCAATGCTGATGGAACGCAGTTACCAACCTCATTTCACCCCGTTGCGCCTCCTCTGTGAATAGCAAACTGTGTTTCAGAGCTATTTGCGCCGGCTTAGCGTCAGAAAAAGCCGCGCACTCACATTCGCCCCAACGCTTTCTAACGCGTGTGGACACAGGACCATTAGTCACGATGTCAGCGCTTTGCGTAAGCTTTCGCACGTCCACATGAATACACTGTACTTCTTTTTCTTTAAAACACTTCTCCTGGAGTTTTAAAGGTCACAAGTTTCTGAAAATCTTCACTCTGACAGGAGCTTTTCCGAAGAGGTCAGTTTTCAGTGACCTGAAACGCAGTTTGCATTATGGACGGAAGGCCAAACCGCATAGAAAAAGCTACGGTTTCAAAAATACCTGTGTATGTGTGGACAAGGCGCAGGGTGTATGGTTTGGGAGAAACAATGTCTCCCCACTTGGTGCAATGATTCCCATCCTCTGATGGCCGACAGCTCAGTCAGGCAACACCTGTCCTGCAGAAGCTGACCACGGTCACTGCTCAAACGGTGAAACTGAGAAAAACTACTTTAAAGTCGGATCAAGTGATTTTGTAGTTAATGCCATTCTTTATACTCTCTGTCTCTAAAACAGAGCAAGATTGCACTCTTTGTCACAAGATAAAACAGATATTGAGAAGTTAAATTTAACTTTTTGAAAGATTTAGAGAAAAAATATTGTAGTTACTGCGGTTAGCTTCTGCAGGGCAGTATAGATGTCTGGGAGTTTGGTTTGACAGCACTCTGTCCATCACAGAGCATCTGACCAAGCTGCATTTCAAGATCAAGGCCAGGCTTGGCTTCCCATATAGCAATCTCTCTCTCTCTCTCTCTCTCTCTCTCCCACGACTGTCCTCCCTCTGTTGGACTACGGTGACGGTAATTTACAGATCGGCGAGCGAGGGAGGTCTCGGTCGATTAGACGTCCTTTATCATTCTGCCACCAGCGCCCCTTACAGCAGGACACATCCACTGCATCACTGCACATTGCACTCCTCTGCGAACTGGCCTTCCCTTGAAACTAGACCTAGAATCCACCGGCTGATGCTTGTCTACAAAACACTCCTAGGTCTCACGCCGGGACCCCACCAGGGTTTTGTGCAAGAACAGCGCGCGTGGCCGTCCACACCGAGTCCGACTTCAGAGCGGGCGAAAGGGCACGGAGGAAGGCAGACATTTACATTGGGACCGCTGTAAATGCCTAGTCTATATGCGAAGTCAGTCCCCGTTTGAAGATTTTTTTTTTTATAGATTTCCAGTTCCAGTGTTCTATTGTCAATTTTTTCATGTATAACCATTATTATCTAATTAATTAGAATGTTAGAATACATTTTAGAATGATGAAATCAGTGTGACTGTACTCCTGAGAAAGTATAGTATGGTTTATTTGTATTGGGAAAGATACAGACACATTAGCTGGTTGAACAACATCTATATGTGTGGTAATAATGCAGATATTGAGTGTATTTATGTGAAAATGTGCGAATCCAACCAAAGCGGAAAAAAATCGCGGCCGGTGTGAACAGCGACGCCCGTTAACATGGGAGCAAAAGTGAAGCGCCTCACGCCCGCCCGCCTCACGTTCGGTGGGTTTGGGCTGTCACTCCCCCACTACCTGACACACCGTCTGCAACGTTCAACCCCCACGTACAACACTCTACATTTTCCATTCAGTCATTCAGCTGAACGCAGCGATTTACATGTTCTGTACAACAAGTCAGCAGGAAGGGCACAACTCAGTGGCAGCTAAGAGTAAGTAGTGAGATTGTTCTTGACACAGTGTTGCACTTGAGTTTTGGGACACAGAGTAGTATAGACATATTGGGATAGTAGGTAGTAATATAGGCAATGTAGATTACTGCCACACACATTCTCTACATACAATACTCATTCTGCCTCATACATTCTGCTTAAACCCTCTGGGGTCTGGGCTATTTTTCGAATTCTGAGATTCAGGGCTTGAAAGAATCAAAAGACATTTCTCAGCCATTTGATGAAAGACTACATTCCCAGAAGGCAACACATTCACCTTTGTTAGTTAGTCCCTTTGTTTGTCAATTTCAAATCAAAGTCAAGTACCGGCTCTCACTTTCCCTCCCCCCTCTCTCTCTCTCTGACTGAAACAGCTATTATCGAGGACATGCTGGGCCGAGATGATTGTATCTGAGTGGCTGGCTGGCTGGCTGACTAACTGGCTGGCTGGCTGACTAACTGGCTGGCTGGCTGGCTGGCTGGCTGACTAACTGACTGGCTGGCTGGCTGACTAACTGGCTGGCTGGCTGACTAACTGACTGGCTGGCTGGCTGACTAACTGGCTG
>NC_140181.1:19728285-19743285 GCF_963971535.1 Notolepis coatsorum
GAGAGACAGAGGGAGAGAGGGAGGGAGAGACAGAGAGAGAGATAGGGGGAGAGAGAGGGAGAGAGGGAGGGAGAGACAGAGACAAAGGGAAAGAGAGAGAGACAGAGAGAGAGATGGAAAGAGAGAGAGAGGGACATTGAAGGGACAGGACAGCCATAAAGCCTCTGCAGTGGGAGGAGAGAGAGAGAGAGAGAGAGAGAGAGAGAGGGGAGAGAGAGAGGGGAGAGAAAGACAGAGAGACAGAGAGAGAGAGAGAGAGGGAGAGAGAGAGAGAGGGAGAGAGGGAGAGAGAGGGACATTGAAGGGACAGGACAGCCATAAAGCCTGCAGTGGGAGTACCGACATTACCTTGGTGCCGTGGTTATGAGTCTGTTTCAAACTGATAATGTTTCTTCCAGTTAGCTCCTCTCGACTGTAATTTGCTTTAGCTGCTACGTCTTTGTTCATTTGGAGTCCATTAGCCGGCGAAAGGGAGATGTATCGTCTCCCCGGCCCGCTGCGAGGCTCATGATTCATCCGCTCCTGCACCGAATCTGACGTTTGATTCGACCGAGCGCTGAGGCCTGCAGCCGCCGCGGCGTCTCTGATAATGGATTAACGTTGTCTTTCCTGTGCCGCCCGCGCCAGGCCTACGTGGTGGAGGGAGATATCTACTACCAGCCAGGCGTGAGCGGAGAGCCCCTGCGCCTCACCTCCGCCGGCCAGCAGGAGAGGGTGGTGAACGGGCTGGCGGACTGGACCTATGAGGGTAAACCTGGCTCTTCTTCTCTCATACAGTTATTTTACTGTCGCATGCCACTGGACCTATGAATGAATGAATGAATGAATGAATGAATGAATGAATGAATGAATGAATGAATGAATGAATGAATGAAAACTTTGTCTTGTTTACATCAAGGCCCCCATTTTCAATTCAAAGTGATTTTTTTTTTTTTTATTATTATTGTCTTATTTCCCCCTTCTTTTTCCGTTTTTCTCCCCTCCCAATGTTAGTCGTTATGCCGATTCCCAATCCCCTTCCTGGTCGTTGGGCACTCTACCCCCTACCGTCAGTCTGGGAGGGCGGAGACTATCACATGCTTCCTCCGACACATGTGTAGCCAGCCCACCACTTATGGCTATGTGTCTAATACAACCGTCGCTTATCAACATTGCAGTCAACATTGTCGAAACGGATTGTTTTTTTTAAACTTTCAGAAAAAAATATTATTCTGCAGGAATCGCGCTTTACTGTAATACACAAACACGTTGTCATTTTTCAGCCTATTTATGAATCGTTTTCAAATAAACGCTCGATTGTCGATAGTATATGTGTACTTATGCACGCTATAGAAGCAGGCTGAAAAATCGATTATCTTATTTCCTGATCAGCTACACACACTCACAGCCACACACACACATATGGGACACGTTGATATATAGGTGAAAACAGCTCTGATTATCCCAATACTGGTAAATAGATTCCTTACCTCAGATCAGATGTTCTCCAAAAAGATTATTCCAATTCCTGATCACCATTCCAAATATTGATTGCGTTTATTGATCCAACGCTGGGTACTGGAAATACCGATTCCACACTGTTCTGATGGTGGGCAATGACTTGGATCGTCTCCGGTTACTTGCTTGACAAGTAAAATGTGGAATCCGGACAATTTTTTTCCCATGCGTTTCATTCAGTCTAATCCAATGGGGTGCAGTACCATCTGGAGAGACGATAGGGGGCGGTATTTTCCCAATTCGAGCTCAGAGAGAGTGCCAGTGGTAACGTGAGGCTAGATTGATGAAATATGAATGGAAATCGCTAATAAAAAAAGTAGCGGTTAAAAAACGGCATATCTCGTTTCTGGCACTCAACGGTTGGCATGAAATAACAAATTATGCCGTGGCTGGCACTCAAAGTGTTAAGAGCGGTTTTGAATGTGGGTAGGGATTCACATATTTTTACGGCTGTGGGTAGGGCATTCCACATTGTTGTGGCATAATTGCGAAATGTGTTTAGTCCCTTGTTTGAGCCGAATCTGGGTTGTACATGATTTGTGTAGCTCCCTCTGTTGTTGTGGGTGTGGTATTCATTGACCTTTCGGAAGTATTTCGACATGTACATGGGTACCTGTGTGGTGTAGTGTATCTTGTAGACCAGGCCGATTGCAAGTTGCTGTACTTTGTCGTCTACTCTAAGCCATCCTAGGTAGTCAAAGTGGGCAGGGGTGAGGTGGGTTCTAGGAGTAAGGTCAAGTAGTAGTCTGTAGTAGTAGTACCTATGAGGGTAAAATAAGCTATTTTGTCTTCTTATCATACAGTTATTTTACTGTCACATTCAGTTTGTTTTTCAGATTCAGATTCCTTTTATTGTCACGTCATTCAGTAACTTTTACAGCAAAAAAAATAGTGAAATTCACTTTGTTGTGGTTCCTCGACCGTAGCAGCATCCAGTATAATATAACATGTAATTAAATTAATCAAATCTATTGTCATTGTACAGCATAAGTACAGTACAATGAAAAAGAAGTTTGGCATCCAACCATAGTGCAAATGTAACAGTACAGTAAAGTGCAATAGTAATATATTACAATGTAAATCAAATCAAATAAAATGTATTTGTAAGGCCCTGCAACACACGTTAATGTCCCCATGGGCCGGACACGTCTTCTTTAAACAAGTCAAGAAGAAACATCACAATAAGTCAAGAACAAAACAAGAACACCATAAAGTCCAAAACATTTTAAATAAATGCAAAATATATGCCACACTCCAGTAAGGAAAAACTCACTAAAACCTAGCAATAGGAAAAAATGCACCACAGGCAATGTGGAGGAGAGAAACCTTAGAAGGGCCATTCAAGGGGGATCTCCCTTCTTAGATGTCGGTGATATTAGTGTTGCAGTAAAACAGGCAAACAGTTGGTAAGCATGCACGCATATGTGTAGTGACAGATAAGTGCATGCGATAGCAACTGAACATTTTGAAAGATTAAAGATAGAGCTGATGTACAGGTGATTAAACTGGGTACAAAATATATAGACATGTACTAAGAGTGCTAATCAGATGTATGTACAGAGTTGTAGTATTACTATGTGATACAGGTATTATGAAGACACTATGGTACTAAGTCATACCGGCCAGCAGCGTAACTAGTAAGAGTATTACTAATTTCATATTAGATGTGAAACTACTGCTAAGTCTTCTCTTCATAAGTTACTACTTTTTTATTTTTTATTATGTTTTTGGTAGATTTTTACTACCGGGCAGTCCGGTAGAGAGAGAGAGAGAGAGAGAGGAAGAACGGGGGGAAGACATTCGGCAAAGGACGCCGGGTCCGGGAATCGAACCCGGGTCGGCCACTTTGTGATGCAGTGCGTTACATGGTTTGCCACTTGGGCACCCCGAGTTACTACTTTTTATATGGGTTTGTTATGTGTGTTTGAGCCACAAATATGTTATATATGTTATAAAAATATATATATATATATGTAACGGAAGGTATCGTGAAGTGCAGTCACGAAGGCCTTACTGGGGCAAGTAGCAGTGCTATGGGTTAAACTCACTCTCATCTTCAAAAGACACATAGACATGTTACAAAGCAGTGAATTCACCTCTTGGTATAGCAGTCTGTGCTGTTGCCTGCGGCGTGGGAGACCCGGGTTCAAAACTCCCTCGGGCATCGAAGTTTAAGGTGACGATGTCACAACCGTTACATTATATATATATTTATGTGTCCACAGAGGAGGTGCTCTTGACCTATGCCGCCCACTGGTGGTCCATCGACGGGGCCCGGCTGGCCTACCTCACCATTAATAACTCGGGCACACCTATGATGGAGATACCTCGCTTCCTGGGAGGCCTCTACCCCTCCAACCACTACTTCCCTTACCCCAAGGTAACCACTCAACCGTTTCAATTTCAATACAACTTTATTCATCTCCCATGGGGTGCGAGAGGGCAAACCGTGTGATGAGATGTTGTTTTACTGCTTTTTAAAAGACACCTGGTCAACTGCTCCTGAGACGGCCCCTCCCTCTTTAAAAGACACCTGGTCACCTGCTCCTGAGACGGCCCCTCCCTCTTTAAAAGACACCTGGTCAGGGCGGTTAGGTGGCGTAGCAGAGATTGCGTTCGTCACCAACCCCGGAGCTGTGAGCTGGATTTGCCTGTTCGAATCCAGCTCACAGCTCCGGGGTTGTCACCAGCTTGGCTGGCCGTTCACACTAATACAATTGGCAGTATTAGAGGGTGGGAGAAGCTGGCGGGGTGGGTCCGGGTCGTTGTAAACAGCGACTCCTACAGTTCGGTCGGGGCGCCTGCTAAGCGCGGATGGGACCTGAGTGGGATAGTGTGATCCTTCCACACGCTACGCCCTCTCGGAGAATATCCGCGCTGCCAGGTGAAAAGAAGCGGTTGATTGGCTGGACGTGTGTCGGAGGAAGCACGTGATAGCCTCCACTCTCCCAGATGATCTGACTGTGGGGGGTAAGTGCGCAGCGACCAGGAAGGGGATTGGGAATTGGCATAACGACTAACATTGGGATGGGAGAAAATCGGAGGAAAATGAAAAAAAAAAAAAAAAAAAAAAAAAAAAAAACTGGTCACCTGCTCCTGAGACGGCCCCTCCCTCTTTAAAAGACACCTGGTCACCTGCTCCTGAGACGGCCCCTCCCTCTTTAAAAGACACCTGGTCACCTGCTCCTGAGATGGCCCCTCCCTCTTTAAAAGATACCTGGTCACCTGCTCCTGACACGGCCCCTCCCTCTTTAAAAGACACCTGGTCACCTGCTCCTGAGACGGCCCCTCCCTCTATAAAAGACACCTGGTCACCTTCTCCTGACACGGCCCCTCCCTCTATAAAAGACACCTCCTGCTCCTGAGACGGCCCCTCCCTCTTTAAAAGACACCTGGTCACCTGCTCCAGACACGGCCCCTCCCTCTTTAAAAGACACCTGGTCACCTGCTCCTGAGACGGCCCCTCCCTCTTTAAAAGACACCTGGTCACCTGCTCCTGAGAAGGCCCCTCCCTCTTTAAAAGACACCTCCTCCTCCTGAGACGGCCCCTCCCTCTTTAAAAGACACCTGGTCACCTGCTCCTGACTTATATAGTACCTTTCATACAGGGGATTGCAGTTCAAAGTGCTTTACATCAGTAAGAAATAAGACATAAAACCAGTGTAAAACAAGCAGCAAAAACTGTACATTGGAGGGGGTTGGGTAGGTGGGGTGGGGGGGACTGTACATTGGAGGGGGTTGGGTTTGAACATATACTGTACAGGGGCCAGTTTTGAATTGCAGCCTTATCACGTTCCAATAGGCTTTCTTTCTTTCTTTCTTTCTGTAATCTGTTACAAAACATGTATCATGGTCAAATGAAGAGATATCATGATGCATTGAATCGTTGCCTGAAGAATCGTAATCGAATCTAATCGTTGTGGGGTCAAATATTTACACCCCTATAGTAGGTAGGTACAAACAATACACCAGTTATCAGATCAGGTATTAACGAGCTATGGGAAAGGTCACGAGGCGCCCGTGTATTGTTCCGTATCGACTCGGAGCGCTGGGTAATGGGGCCTCACCAGCTCTCAGTCTCAAGAAGACGTAGCAAAGGGATCTGAACTTGACAATTATAAGAACACTAAATCAATGTCTGGGGGATGCGAGGGCGCGCCTCATTCAATTTCAGATTATGCACCGCTTCTACTGGACTCCCTCCAGACGGTTTAGACTAGGGATGTGCATGACTGACCAAAATCATTTTCGAATAGTCTACTGCAGTTTAGAGTTTTTTTATTTTTTTTTACCCACTCTAGGACGCCAGCTTTTCATTACAACTTTTCACTGTGCGTGACGTTGTTTGTAGAGCTAAATCTATATTTTCTATTATTGCTATGTATTGTCATTGTCAATTGACAGTATAAACCTTCCCTTCAATATGCCATAAAAAATAATTTTTTCATCAATACGTTCCCGTTTTATAGCCTAATGAATATATGAGCGTTATATGGGAATGATCTGGGATAATTCCTGCAAAGCTAGTTATAAGGCGCTAAAATAATAACGTTAAATCGATTGCCGTTTTGTCCCTACACAAGCTAGAGTTAAAAATCTAAATGCATATGATCGGTATCATGTTCCACCATGAATGCATGAAAGGGGGGGGGCAGGGGAAGTCGTTTCTGATTATTGATTACCAATAACGGCATTCGTTATTACAACAACATACGCTGATCAGGGGGATGGCTATGAGATTAAGGCCCGATCAGGCTGAAATTGACGTCAAATCGCTCTTACCTGTGGCCGGTTGGATTCCAAAAAGAATTTCCCAGTTATTTGATCGCCATCTGGTAGATCGATATGTCCATTGGCTGATGCTATATTCCTTTACTGCATACTGAATTCGGCGCAGCAAAAAGTATTCAAGGCGATCGGGTAAAGCCCTTGCTTCAGGCTAACAGAAAAAAAAGTTACACCAGGTCTGAAACAAGGATTACTGCATTCTCGAGACAGCGCCACTACCAGGATCTGGCCGGTACTGCACTTTCCGAGTCCCAATATGCCTTTTCCAGCCAAAATACAGCTCTGTGACAGTGAATAGGATATTAAAATCTAATAAAAGAAAAAACAAGTTAAACACGTATATATACGTGATTGGCCTTCAAGCACTGGCTCCCAATCACATATATGTGGATGGCTGGGAATGTGTTAAGAGACGACGCCAAACTGCTGGCGATGCAAGTCAGCGAGAAGGTCACCTAATGCTTTATGGTCCTGTGACAATGTTCAAGAGTTTTGGGGCGAGGATATATGATGATCTCTGTGAGACTTCAGACACCCAAATTCCGTCAAAGCCCTAGTTTATTTGTTTTAGGCGATGGATCAGTCTTACTAGGAGGAGACAAGCGCATTAGAAGTTGGATTAGAAATCCAATCTAGTATCATGACAGGCAGACAGAATGATGAGGGTTGCGTTTGATGGCAAGAGCAGTGTTTGAAAATATGTCCTATAAACAGAAGATTGGATACATATATTTAAAAGAATGGGGCAAATACTTAACCATTTTGGAGGGCACCTGACATTTAACTTAATTTAATGTCAAACCTTTATTTCAACTTAAAAGTCACTGAGGTTACCCTAATTTACAGCGACGACGAGCTTACAAAACAAGACATAGTTTATCAGCAATTTCATACATATAGGCACAATACATAAGAATAAACAATAACAAGTCAGCGAAGACAGTTACAAGTCGACACACAGTGGTCAGAGATCGTACTTTTAAATGCAGCAAGAGAAGGAAGAACCTTCAGCTTCAGAGTCAGTTGGAGGACATTCCAGGTGTTGGAAGCATCAAAGGAAAAAGCTGTTTTTTTAATGCATGTTTTATGGTCTTGTGACAATGTTCAAGAGTTTTGGGGCGATAATCTCTGTGAGACTTCAGAGACCCAAATTCCGTCAAAGCCCTAGTTTATTTGTTTTAGGCGATGGATCAGTCTTAATAGAAGGAGACAAGCGCATTAGAAGTTGGATTAGAAATCCAATCTAGTATCATGACAGGCAAATTCTTCTAAGAGGATAGAATGATGAGGGTTTGATGGCAAGAGCAGCGTTTAATTTTTTTAAAGGGGCGACAGTGGCTCAGGAGGTAGAGCGGGCGTCTGGTAATCAGAAGGTTCCCGGTTCGATTCCGGCTCCTCCCTGCAGTGTGTCGAACTGTCCTTGAGCGAGACACTTAACCCCTATCTGCTCCCGATGAGCAGGACGGCACCTTGCATGGTCGCCTCCACCGTCAGTGTGTGAATGTGTGAGTGTGTGTGTGTGTGTCAGTGTGTGAATGTGTGTGTGTGTGTCAGTGTGTGAATGTGTGAGTGTGTGTGTGTGTGTCAGTGTGTGAATGTGTGAGTGTGTGTGTGTGTGTCAGTGTGTGAATGTGTGAATGTGTGAGTGTGTGTGTGTGTGTCGGTGTGTGAGTGTGTGAGTGTGAGGCACACGTTGTAAAGCACTTGGGATAAAAGATGCTATATTTAAATGCATTTACCATTTCTTTCTGGAGGGTTTGTTCGTTAAGGTGTGTCTTGCTTTTAACACCTGAGTCCAGTGCATATGAGAGTGTATCTCAGACAGACAGGTAGAGAGAGAGAGAGAGAGAGAGAGAGAGAGAGAGAGAGAGAGAGAGAGAGAGAGAGAGAGAGAGAGAGAGAGAGAGGGAGAGAGAGAGAGAGAGAAAGAGAAAGAGAGAGAGATTAAAGAGAGAGGGAGAGAAAGGAGAGAGAGAGAGAGATTAAAGAGAGAGAAAGGAGAGAGAGAGAAAGAGAGGGAGAGAGAGAGAGGGGAGAGAGAGAGAGCAAGAGAGAGAGAGAGCAAGAGAGAGGGAGAGAGAGAGCAAAAGAGAGAGACAGAGCGAAAGAGAGAGACAGAGCAAAAGAGAGAGAGAGAGAGAGAGAGAGAGAGATTAAAGAGAGAGAAAGGAGAGAGAGAGAAAGAGAGGGAGAGAGAGAGAGGGGAGAGAGAGAGAGCAAGAGAGAGAGAGAGCAAGAGAGAGGGAGAGAGAGAGCAAAAGAGAGAGAGACAGAGCGAAAGAGAGAGACAGAGCAAAAGAGAGAGAGAGAGAGAGAGAGAGAGATTAAAGAGAGAGAAAGGAGAGAGAGAAAGAGAGGGAGAGAGAGAGAGGGGAGAGAGAGAGAGCAAGAGAGAGAGAGAGCAAGAGAGAGGGAGAGAGAGAGCAAAAGAGAGAGACAGAGCGAAAGAGAGAGACAGAGCAAAAGAGAGAGAGAGAGCAGAGAGAGCAGAGAGAGATAGCAAAAGAGAGAGAGCAGAGAGAGCACAGAGAGAGATAGCAAAAGAGAGAGAGAGCTTAAGTGAGAGAGCAAAAAAGAGAGAGAGCAAAACAGAGAGCACAAGAGAGAGAAAGAGCAAAAGAGAGAAAGAGAGAAAGAGAGAGAGAGCATGGCTACAGACGACCATCATGTGAATATAGATTTGCCGGAAGGCAGGTGCTGCTGCTGTTAACCTGTTTGAAGGTATTTCCGTTTGCTTCTGTCTGAGTCCAGGCTGGGTCCAACATCCCCTCCGTCAGTCTGTTCGTGGTGAACCTGTACGGTCCAGCCCACACCCTGGAGATGACCCCCCCCGACGCTCTCAACAGCAGGTACTGTATGATGCTACATGTTGCATGCGCATCCCAAGCTGCAATGTGTGCGATTTTCTATCACCGATATTTTGTTAAGAGTTTTGCTCCAAGGGGCGTCTGGGTAGAGTAGAGGTCTAAGCGCTCGCCTGCCACCTGGGTAGGGTTGGGTACCGGTACCTGTGAATCGATACCGGTACCGGTACCTGTGAATCAATACCGGTACCTTTTTTCTGTACTTTAGTCTCTAAAAATGTATCTACCTACCTCAGTTGTAAAAAAAAGAAAAATCCAAACTTCTAATTATTTATTATCATTATTATTTATTTACAACAATTTGTTAATATATATATATAATATATAATATTGCAGCGAGCGTTGTCTGCATCTAGCTTGCGGCCGTTTTCGGCTTGCCATTGCCCCGACTGCTTTGTTGTTGAAGCAAGTCAAACGTTGACATGAACGTGCGGCACACTTCATACGTTTCGTTTCGCGGTAAATGAAACGTTGACGTCATCGGACTTAAAAAGTACCCTTAAAAGTACCGGTAAGATAAAAGATTCGGTACCCATCCATCCCTACACCTGGGTAGAGTAGAGGTCTAAGCGCAGGTTCAATTCCCGGGCAGCGGTACCTCCGGCTCGGTCGGTCGTCCCTACGAACACGATCGGCAGTGTTCGCAGGTGGGAAGCCGGTGGGGTTCGAGTCCTGGTCGTTGCAACAGCAACTCCTACTGGTCGGTCCCGGTTTAGTCCCTCCACACGCGCTACGTTCTCCCAGTGTAACTCCTCGCTGTCAGGTGAAAAGAAGCGGCCGGCACGTGTATCGGAGGAGGCATGCCATGCGGTCGTCTCTACACCAGGGTCTCCCGGGTCGGCCAGCGTGGCTAGACAAGATTATAATTTACCGGCCAAATGTACCGGCCATTGTGAATCAGTGTCTCCATGTTAAGAAATGTTTTGGAGAAAAATAATTAAATAAGAAATCTTACATATTTTAGCTATAAAGAGGCACTTTACAAAAAAACAATGCTGAACACTGCTTTTTTTTCACATATCTGACACATATCCAAAAAATGTTGAATTAGTCCTGTAGTAGTCTGTGGAAGACATTGAATCCTTGTGTTTATTGCTGCTCAATGAAATTATGAAACAATTGTGATTGTTTCCTCTCCTCTCCTCTCCTCTCCTCTCCTCTCCTCTCCTCTCCTCTCCTCTCCTCTCCTCTCCTCTCCTCTCCTCTCCTCTCTTCTACTCTCTTCTACTCTCTCCTCTCCTCTCCTCTACTCTCTTCTCTTCTCTCCTTTCCTCTCCTCTCCTGTCCTCTTCTCTCCTCTCTTCTACTCTCTCCTCTACTCTCCTCTACTCTCCTCTACTCTCTTCTACTCTCTTCTACTCTCTCCTCTCCTCTCCTCTCTTCTACTATCTCCTCTCCTCTCTTCTACTCTCTCCTCTCCTCTCCCCTCTTATCTAGTCTCCTCTCCTCTCCTCTCCTCTCCTCTCCTCTCCCCTCCTCTCCTCTCCTCTCCTCTCCTCTCCTCTCCTCTCCTCTCCTCTCCTCTCTTCTCTCCTCTCCTCTCTTCTACTCTCTCCTATCCTCTTCTCCTCCTCTCCTCTCCTGTCCTCTACTCTCTCCTCTCCTCTCCTGTCCTCTCCTCTCCTGTCCTCTCCTCTCTTCTCTCCTATACTCTCTTCTACTCTCTCGTCCCCTCTCCTCTCCTCTACTCTTTTCTACTCTCTCCTCTCCTCTCCTCTACTCTCTTCTACTTTCTCCTTTCCTCTCCTCTCATCTTCTACTCTCTCCTCTCCTCTCTTCTACTCTCTCCTCTCCTCTCTTATCTTGTCTCCTCTCCTCTCTTCTTCTCTCCTCTCTTCTACTCTCCTCTCCTCTCCTCGCCTCTACTCTCTTCTACTCTCTCCACTCCTCTACTCTCTTCGACTCTCCTTTCCTCTCCTCTTCTACTCTCTCCTCTCCTCTCTTCTACTCTATCCTCTCCTCTCTTATCTTGTCTCCTCTCCTCTCCTCCCCTCCTCTCCTCTCTTCTACTCTCTCCTCTCTTCTTCTCCTCCTCTCCTGTCCTCTACTCTCTCCTCTCCCGTCCTCTCTTCTCTTCTACTCTCTCCTCTCCTCTCATCTCCTGTCCTCTCCTCTCCTCTCCTCTACTCTCTTCTACTCTCTCGTCCCCTCTCCTCTCCTCTACTCTTTTCTCCTCTCTCCTCTCCTCCTCTCCTCTCCTTTCCTCTCCTCTCCTCTCCTCTCCTCTCCTCTCCTCTCCTCTCCTCTCCTCTCCTCTCCTCTCCTCTCCTCTCTGCTCCGCTCCTCTCTCCTCTCCTCTCCTCTCCTCTCCTCTCCTCTCCTCTCCTCTCCTCTCCTCTCCTCTCCTCTCCTCTCCTCTCCTCTCCTCTCTTCTACTCTCTCCTCTCCTCTTCTACTCTCTCCTCTCCTCTTCTACTCTCTCCTCTCCTCTCTTCTCTCATCTCTTCTACTCAATTCAATTCAATTCAATTCAATTCGATTCAATTCAATTCAATTCAAATGGGCTTTATTGACATGGGAAACATACGTTTACATTGCCAAAGCCAAACAAAACAAAACAATCAAACAGAGAAAACAAAAGAAATCAGTACATTACAGACGGAATTTCTTGTACAGTCTTTATGGTGGTTGCATTCCGTTGGATGTCCTTTTCTTGTCACAGCAGCTCACAAATCTTGCTGCTGTGTTTGCACATTCTTGTATTTCTCCCAGTTTTGAGTTATTGTCCATGTTTTCAAAGTCTCTTTGGGTGTTTGCAATTTGTGGGAAGTATATGTCTCTGATGTCTTGGTATAGTGGGCAGGTTGTTAAGAAGTGGAGCTTGGTTTCCACCTCATCTTGTGTGCAGTGGGTGCATAGTCTGTCTTCGCTTGGGAGCCAGGTCTGCCTATGGCGGCCTTTCTCAATGGCTAGGCTGTGCTCGCTGAGTCTGTACCTAGTCAAGGATCTACTCTCTCCTCTCCTCTCCTCTCCTCTCTTATCTTGTCTCCGCTCCCCTCCTCTCCTCCCCTCTCCTCCCCTCTCCTCTCCTCTCCTCTCCTCTCCTCTCCTCTCCTCTCCTCTCCTCTCCTCTCCTCTCCTCTCCTCTCCTCTCCTCTCCTCTCCTCTCCTCTCCTCTCCTCTCCTCTCCTCTCCTCTATTCTATTCTCCCCTCTCCTCTTTTCTACTCTCTCCTCTCCTCTTCTTCTCCTCTCCTGTCCTCTACTCTCTCCTCTCCTCTCCTCTCCTGTCCTCTCTTCTCTTCTACTCTCTCCTCTCCTCTCATCTCCTGTCCTCTCCTGTCCTCTCTTCTCCTCTCCTATACTCTCTTCTACTCTCTCATCCCCTCTCCTCTCTTCTCTTTTCTACTCTCTCCTCTCCTGTCCTCTCCTCTGCTCTCCTCTCCTCTCCTCTCTTGTCTCCTCTCTTCTCCTCTCCTCTCTTGTCTCCTCTCCTCTCCTCTCCTCTCATCTCCTCTCCTCTGCTCTCCTGTCCTCTCCTTTCCTCTCCTCTACTCTCCTCTACGCTCTTCTACTCTCTCCTTTCCTCTCCTCTCCTCTTCTACTCTCCCTCTCCTCTCATCTCTTCTACTCTCTCCTCTCCTCTCTTATCTTGTCTCCTCTCCTCTCCTCTCCTTTCCTCTCCTCTCTTCTACTCTCCCCTCTCCTCTCTTCTACTCTCTCCTCTCCTCTTCTCCTCCTCTCATCTCCTGTCCTCTACTCTCTCCTCTCCTCTCCTGTCCTCTCGTCTCTTCTACTCTCTCCTCTCCTCTCATCTCCTGTCCTCTCCTGTCCTCTCTTCTCATCTCCTATACTCTCTTCTACTCTCTCATCCCCTCTCCTCTCCTCTTTTCTCCTCTCCTCTCCTCTCCTCTCCTCTCCTCTCCTCTCCTCTCCTCTCCTCTCCTCTACTCTCTCCTCTCCTCTCCTCTCCTCTCCTCTCCTCTCCTGTCCTCGCCTCTCCTCTCCTCTCTTGTCTCCCCTCTTCTCCTCTCCTCTCCTCTCTTGTCTCCTCTCCTCTCCTATCCTCTCCTATCCTCCTCTCTCCTGTCCTCTCCTCTCCTCATGTCTTTATTGTGCATTGTCCCTTTAGAGACAGTTACATCTCCATGGTGACCTGGATCAGTAGCACCCGCCTTGCAGTTCGTTGGCTGAATCGGCCCCAGAACCAATCAGTGCTCTGCGTGTGTGAGGCCACCACAGGGGCATGCTCAGAGGTCAGAGGTCATAAGTCTTCATCCTCATCCTTCCTCATCATGTAATCCAATGGGTCCCTATCATTTACAAAAAAAAACAATCTGGTGCATAGTGCTGTGATTTAGGATTCATCTCCATATCCCCCCTTGGCCAGATTAATTGTTTAAGGTCGATTGCTGCATGGGAGGAATGTTCAACGATGCACTGCAGCATTTCAGAATCAGAATCAGAAAGGTCTTTATTGCCAAGTAGTTTTCACATACAAGGAATTTGCTTTGGTCGTTTTCGGTGCGACATTAGAGGACAGACAGACAGATAATACAATAAAGAGGTGGAGTAAAATAAAATGAAATATGAACTAAGTTAAGCACAATAGAATAGAATAGAATTATGAAATAAAATATAGGCCTGGGGCTGTACAACTGTAAATAAAGAGGTAGAATCAAATGATATGGGATATAAACTAAATTAAATATAGCACAATAGAATATAGTACAATTATAAGTAAAAATAAAACAGTAATAGGCCAGGGCTGTACAACTGGGCAAGATGTGGTCAAATATACACTAATTAGAATGAGTGGGCCAATACAGTGGGCAAGTACATAGTCCAGTAGGGGTGTGTTAATGTAACACAGGGGGGGGGGGGGGGGGGGGGTCAGTGAGTCCTGGAGAGATGTTTCATTATCCCTTTCATACACACATACACATACATAACTGCACATATGCATACTTACATACGTACATACACACACAAATGTACATACGCATATTTTAAATCTTGACACTTTTTATTTTTTTTTACCCATCACCCATACAAAAACAAGAGACAAAAACGCAAACAAAAGGGTGAGTACCAGTATAGATCCTGGACTGGTATACCTATCCATCCATGGTATACATCTAATATCCATCTAATATAATAGAAATTAATTAAATAGAAATAGAAATAAAAATTAAAATAAATAATAAGTAAAAAGGCTTGAATTTTCATCTATCATTATCCGTTTCAGATACACTTTACTGATTATTCTAATAACACACAAGATACTTGTGCCCTAATGATAAGGATAAGCGCTCAATGAAGAAACCCACTCCCAATGCCAAAGGAAAGTCTAACATGCCAATAAGTACTTACTACTTACTAATTACACACCTGCTTGCCTATATTTATTGTAACGTATAAAATACAGATTTTATATAGGGCATACAGACCCTCATCTTTGTTTACACTGTTTATTTTCCTCATATTTCTATATTCATAGTTCATTATGTTGTTTAACTGTATTTTTATATTCATATCAAATTGTATTTCCTATATGCCTGTATTAAGTATTTCTACTATTACCCTGCCCATACCTGTACCTCCCCTGCCCCTCCCCCTCCTAGTCCATGGGCCAAATTTTGGCCTCTGGCCCATGGACTATCCCCCTTGCTGCTATGATGCCTATATTTCCCCCAAGGGGATCAATGAAGGAATATCTTATCTTATCTTATCTTATCTTACACTAGAACTGTATTACGTGGTCTAAAATGGCCCCAGACGTCAGAAATGTAGTAATGGTGATGCATTTCTCTTATCATCTTATAATCTTCGATTCCCAGAAACACAAGATGACCATGGACTTAATGCAGAACCAACGGCAGGTAGGTGTTGTTGCACAGAAGCCTTTATCA
>NC_140181.1:19745785-19763326 GCF_963971535.1 Notolepis coatsorum
CTTTATTGGCATGCCGTACTTCTACATGTTGCCAAAGCAAATGATTAATATTAAACATAAACATGGATTACAAACAGATATCAAAGTACATACAAAATATCATCATAAAATAAAACATCAAATATTACGGCATAAACATGTCAGGTGACTGTCACTCACTGTCCCTCAGTCTATGGCAGGCAGCAACACAGGCTGCTGCTAGCTCACAGCTTGTTGAGTCCTCCCCTAGTAGGACTGGTTGTTTTTCTGTATCTGGTAGTGCAAGAAAACCTTTTGTTATTAATAAAAAAAAATGTAAATGCGTTTCTCTAATATATTTATATTTTTCGCATTTGGTGAGGAAGTGCAACTCAGTTTCAGGCTCACTGAGGATGCAATGACAGCACAGCCTCTGCTCTGCAGGAAGCCAGGTTTTCCTGTGCCTCCCCTTTTCAACAGCGAGGCTGTGCTCACTCAGTCTGTATTTTGTCAAGGTTCTTTTTAGTTGTTGATCAGTCACCACCATGCTCAAATAATCTGCTATGGTGTACTGTCGATTTAGAGCCAGATAGCACTGCATTTTGCTCTGTGCTTTTGTTTGTGTTTTCCAATAGGTGATGTAGTTTTGTTTTAGCTGTGTAGTAATTTTATTTATTCTGATTGGTAATGTGTTCTGTTCCTGAGGTGTGTTAAGAGAGCAGGTTTGTGGACTCAGCCTCAGGACCAGCTGGGTAAGGGGGTTCCTGATGCTTCTCAGCTCTTGGCACTGCAGGGCTTGATAATGGTACGAGAGGGGGTCACTTTGTTTTAGGTGTGTCCAAAAGTTAATTGCTCTATTTTGTATTTTTAGTATTAGTGGGTAACGGCCTCCTCTCTCCTCTGCTCCTCTCTCCTCTGCTCCTCTCTCCTCTCTCGTCTCCTCTGCTCCTCTCGTCTCCTCTGCTCCTCTCCTCTCTCTCTCCTCTGCTCCTCTCCTCTCTCCTCTGCTCCTCTCTCCTCTCCTCTCTCCTCTCTCCTCTCGTCTCCTCTGCTCCTCTCCTCTCCTCTCTCTCTCCTCTGCTCCTCTCCTCTGCTCCTCTAGCCTCCTCGCCCAGGTCAGTCTCTGCTCCTCTCCCCTGCTTCTCTCCCCTCTCCTCTCTATTCTCCTCTCTCCTCTCTCTCCTCTCTCTCCTCTCTCCTCTCTCCTCTCTCCTCTCTCTCTCATCTCTCCTCTCTCTCCTCTCTCCTCTGCTCCTCTCTCTCCTCTCCTATCCTCTCTCCTCTCTCCTCTCTCTCTCCCCTCTCTCATCTCTCCTCTCTCTCCTCTCTCTCTCCTCTCTCTCCTCTCTCCTCTGCTCCTCTCCTCTCCCCTCTGCTCCTCTCCTCTCCCCTCTGCTCCTCTCCTCTCTCCTCCGCTCCTCTCTCCTCTCCTCTCTCCTCTGCTCCTCTCTCCTCTCCTCTCTCCTCTGCTCCTCTCCTCTATCCTATCTCCTCTCTCCTCTCCTCTCCCCTCTGCTCCTCTCCCCTCTGCTCCTCTGCTCCTCGCTCCTCTCCTCTCTCCTCTCTGCCCCTCTCCTCTCTCCTCTCTCCTCTCTCCTCTGCTCCTCTCCCCTCTCCTCTCTGCTCCTCTGCTCCTCTCCTAGCCTCTCTCCTCTCTCCTCTCCTCTCTCCTCTGCTCCTCTCCCCTCTGCTCCTCTCTCCTCTCTGCTCCTCTCCTCTCTCCTCTGCTACTCTCCTCTGCTCCTCTCCTCTCTCCTCTGCTCCTCTGCTCCTCTCCTCTGCTCCTCTCCCCTCTGCTCCTCTGCTCCTCTCCTCTCTCCTATCTCCTCTGCTCTTCTCCTCTCTCCTCTGCTCCTCTCCTCTCTCCTCTGCTCATCTGCTCCTCTGCTCCTCTCCTCTCTCCTCTGCTCCTCTCCTCTCTCCTCTGCTCATCTGCTCCTCTGCTCCTCTCCTCTCTCCTCTCTCCTCTCTCCTCTCCTCCCCTCTGCTCCTCTGCTCCTCTCCTCTCTCCTATCTCCTCTGCTCGTCTCCTCTCTCCTCTGCTCCTCTCCTCTCTCCTCTGCTCATCTGCTCCTCTGCTCCTCTCCTCTCTCCTCTGCTCCTCTCCTCTCTCCTCTGCTCATCTGCTCCTCTGCTCCTCTCCTCTCTCCTCTCTCCTCTCTCCTCTCTCCTCTCTCTCCTCTGCTCCTCTCCTCTCTCCTCTCTCCTCTCTCCTCTCCTCTCCTCTGCTCCTCTCCCCTCTCCTCTCTCCTCTCTCCTCTCTCCTCTCTCCTCTCTCTCCTCTGCTCCACTCCTCTCTCCTCTCTCCTCTCTCCTCTCTCCTCTCTCTCCTCTGCTCCTCTCCTCTCTCCTCTCTCTCCTCTGCTCCTCTAGCTTCCCCGTCCAGGTCAGTCTGAGGGCGTTAACTTTTACGCCCTTGTGTCGCCCTCCAGCGCTTTACTGCTAAACACATTGTTAACTTTTCAACTGTGTGACAATAAGCACCGTGTGATGACTCGATTATTAAAGTGTTGCCGCTTCACTCTCTGCTTCACCTCCTGTAGGCAAACCTATTTGTCCTCATTTGTCTCCCCTCATTATACAGTCATCAGTTAACCCTTTCACTACCGCAATAGAGAAGGTTAACCCTTTCACTACCACACTACAGACGGTTAACCTCTTCCTCTGCTTCTCTCTTCCTCTGCTCCTCTTCCTCCGCTTCTCTCTTCCTCTGCTTTTCTCTCTCCTCTGCTCCTCTCTTCTATGTCTAATGTGAGCCGTATGCATGCCCGCCTCTCTTGGCTTAACGTTGAAAATAGATTGTCTTTTAATATACTTGTGCTGTTCAAGTTGGTCATGAGCAGTAAAACTCCTGTTTTTATACATAATCAGGTTGTTTTTAGTAATACTGTGCACGAGCATTACACTAGAGGTTCCAGTAGTGGGCAGCTTGAATTACCAGGTAAAAAAACCAACGCTTTAAGGAGATCTTTTATTTTTAGAGCATTAACTCTTTGGAATAACCTGCCTCAAAACCTCTGCTGCATTTACAGTAGATTCACTTTTAAAAATAATCTTAAATTGTTTTTAACACTGTAAAGTAAGTTTTTGTTTTTGTTTTACACTGTAATGTAATTTTAGCTATCTTAATCGTTACAGTAGTTTCATTATGCATTGTGTGTACTGACTTTTAATAATTTTGTTTTTGCAATAATAATTGTTTTTGTATGTTTTTTTGTGTGTGGACCCCAGGAAGACTAGCTGGTTGCTATGGCACCAGCTAATGGGGATCCCTAATAAAATAAAATCAAAATCTAATCTTCCTCCGCTTCTCTCTTCCTCTGCTTTTCTCTCTTCCTCCGCTTCTCTCTTCCTCTGCTTTTCTCTCTTCCTCCGCTTCTCTCTTCCTCTGCTTTTCTCTCCCCTCTGCTCCTATCTTCCTCTGCTTCTCTCATTCCTCTCTCCATCTCCCCTCTGCTCCTATCTTCCTCTGCTTCTCTCGTTCCTCTCTCCATCTCCCCTCTGCTCCTATCTTCCTCCGCTTCTCTCGTTCCTCTCTCCTATCTCCCCTCTGCTCCTCTCTTCCTCCGCTTCTCTCGTTCCTCTCTCCATCTCCCCTCTGCTCCTCTCTTCCTCCGCTTCTCTCGTTCCTCTCTCCTATCTCCCCTCTGCTCCTCTCTTCCTCCGCTTCTCTCGTTCCTCTCTCCATCTCCCCTCTGCTCCTCTCTTCCTCCGCTTCTCTCGTTCCTCTCTCCATCTCCCCTCTGCTCCTATCTTCCTCCGCTTCTCTCGTTGCTCTCTCCATCTCCCCTCTGCTCCTCTCTTCCTCCGCTTCTCTGGTTCCTCTCTCCTATCTCCCCTCTGCTCCTATCTTCCTCCGCTTCTCTCGTTCCTCTCTCCTCTCTCCCCTCTGCTCCTCTCTTCCTCCGCTTCTCCCGTTCCTCTCTCCTATCTCCCCTCTGCTCCTATCTTCCTCCGCTTCTCTCGTTCCTCTCTCCTATCTCCCCTCTGCTCCTCTCTTCCTCCGCTTCTCTCGTTCCTCTCTCCGCCTCCGCGGGGGAAACGCAGACCGCCGTCCCCTCCGTCCCGCCGCGCTTCTTGACGTCCGGGAACTGGGACGTCACCTTCCTCTGCGCCCTGGACGAGGAGACGGGGAAGATGTACGTGAGAGCCTGTGTCGTGGCGTGTGGCGCTGTGTGTGAAATCACCCTGTATGGTCTTTAGAGAGAAACAGCCCATCGCTCCGGGCCGTGCAGATGCCAGGAGGTAGTCGGGGGGTGGAATAGACCATTAAAATAATCACGGGTTCATGTAGGCTTAGAGCAGATTACTGGAGAGACAGCTATTGTGGAGCAGCATTACGAATTGTTCCTTCAGGAAGTGAGGGTACATAAAAAGAACACAAGACACAAAACCCCAGACGACTGTAACCCTTTCAGTACCAGTTAACCGTCTGTAGTGTGGTAGTGAAAGGGTTAACCTTCTGTAGTTTGGTAGTGAAAGGGTTAACCTTCTGTAGTGTGGTAGTGAAAGGATTAACCTTCTGTAGTGTGGTAGTGAAAGGTTAACCTTATGTAGTGTAGTAGTGAAATGGTTAACCTTCTGTAGTGTGGTAGTGAAAGGTTAACCTTCTGTAGTGTGGTAGTGAAAGGTTAACCTTCTGTAGTGTGGTAGTGAAAGGATTAACCGTCTGTAGTGTGGTAGTGAAAGGTTAACCTTCTGTAGTGTGGTAGTGAAAGGTTAACCTTCTGTAGTGTGGTAGTGAAAGGATTAACCGTCTGTAGTGTGGTAGTGAAAGGGTTAACTGTCTGTAGTGTGGTAGTGAAAGGTTAACCGTCTGTAGTGTGGTAGTGAAAGGGTTAACCTTCTGTAGTGTGGTAGTGAAAGGGTTAACCTTCTGTAGTGTGGTAGTGAAAGGTTAACCTTATGTAGTGTAGTAGTGAAATGGTTAACCTTCTGTAGTGTGGTAGTGAAAGGGTTAACCTTCTGTAGTGTGGTAGTGAACGGGTTAACTGTCTGTAGTGTGGTAGTGAATGGTTAACCGTCTGTAGTGTGGCAGTGAAAGGGTTAACCTTCTGTAGTGTGGTAGTGAAAGGGTTAACCTTCTGTAGTGTGGTAGTGAAAGGGTTAACCCTTCTGTAGTGTGGTAGTGAAAGGGTTAACCTTCTGTAGTGTGGTAGTGAACGGGTTAACTGTCTGTAGTGTGGTAGTGAAATGGTTAACCGTCTGTAGTGTGGCAGTGAAAGGGTTAACCTTCTGTAGTGTGGTAGTGAAAGGGTTAACTGGCTGTAGTGTGGTAGTGAAAGGGTTAACCTTCTGTAGTGTGGTAGTGAAAGATTAACATTCTGTAGTGTGGTAGTGAAAGGGTTAACCTTCTGTAGTGTGGTAGTGAAAGGGTTAACCGTCTGTAGTGTGGTAGTGAAAGGGTTAACCTTCTGTAGTGTGGTAGTGAAAGGTTAACCTTCTGTAGTGTGGTAGTGAAAGGGTAACCTTCTGTAGTGTGGTAGTGAACGGGTTAACTGTCTGTAGTGTGGTAGTGAAATGGTTAACCGTCTGTAGTGTGGCAGTGAAAGGGTTAACCTTCTGTAGTGTGGTAGTGAAAGGGTTAACCTTCTGTAGTGTGTTAGTGAAAGGGTTAACCCTTCTGTAGTGTGGTAGTGAAAGGGTTAACCTTCTGTAGTGTGGTAGTGAAAGGGTTAACCCTTCTGTAGTGTGGTAGTGAAAGGGTTAACCTTCTGTAGTGTGGTAGTGAACGGGTTAACTGTCTGTAGTGTGGTAGTGAATGGTTAACCGTCTGTAGTGTGGCAGTGAAAGGGTTAACCTTCTGTAGTGTGTTAGTGAAAGGGTTAACCTTCTGTAGTGTGGTAGTGAAAGGGTTAACCTTCCGTAGTGTGGTAGTGAAAGGGTTAACCCTTCTGTAGTGTGGTAGTGAAAGGGTTAACCTTCTGTAGTTTGGTAGTGAACGGGTTAACTGTCTGTAGTGTGGTAGTGAAATGGTTAACCGTCTGTAGTGTGGCAGTGAAAGGGTTAACCTTATGTAGTGTGGTAGTGAAAGGGTTAACCTTATGTAGTGTGGTAGTGAAAGGGTTAACCTTCTGTAGTGTGGTAGTGAAAGATTAACATTCTGTAGTGTGGTAGTGAAAGGGTTAACCTTCTGTAGTGTGGTAGTGAAAGGGTTAACCGTCTGTAGTGTGGTAGTGAAAGGGTTAACCTTCTGTAGTGTGGTAGTGAAAGGTTAACCTTCTGTAGTGTGGTAGTGAAAGGGTAACCTTCTGTAGTGTGGTAGTGAAAGGGTTAACCTTCTGTAGTGTGGTAGTGAAAGGTTAACCTTCTGTAGTGTGGTAGTGAAATAGTGAAAGGGTTAACCTTCTGTAGTGTGGTAGTGAAAGGGTTAACCGTCTGTAGTGTGGTAGTGAAAGGTTAACCGTCTGTAGTGTGGTAGTGAAAGGGTTATCCTTCTGTAGTATGGTAGTGAAAGGATTAACCTTCTGTTGTGTGGTAGTGAAAGGGTTAACCTTATGTAGTGTGGTAGTGAAAGGGTTAACCTTCTGTAGTGTGGTAGTGAAAGATTAACATTCTGTAGTGTGGTAGTGAAAGGGTTAACCTTCTGTAGTGTGGTAGTGAAAGGGTTAACCGTCTGTAGTGTGGTAGTGAAAGGGTTAACCTTCTGTAGTGTGGTAGTGAAAGGTTAACCTTCTGTAGTGTGGTAGTGAAAGGGTAACCTTCTGTAGTGTGGTAGTGAAAGGGTTAACCTTCTGTAGTGTGGTAGTGAAAGGTTAACCTTCTGTAGTGTGGTAGTGAAATAGTGAAAGGGTTAACCTTCTGTAGTGTGGTAGTGAAAGGGTTAACCGTCTGTAGTGTGGTAGTGAAAGGTTAACCGTCTGTAGTGTGGTAGTGAAAGGGTTAACCTTCTGTAGTATGGTAGTGAAAGGATTAACCTTCTGTTGTGTGGTAGTGAAAGGTTAACCTTATGTAGTGTAGTAGTGAAATGGTTAACCTTCTGTAGTGTGTTAGTGAAAGGGTTAACCTTCTGTAGTGTGGTAGTGAAAGGGTTAATGTAAGGCATAGTGATCTCGGTGAGAAAAGACAAAAGGGCAAGGCACTGGTATTAAAAAGGAGACAGTATTAGAGTCAGACCATTGTTTTTATCCTGCCGTTACCGCGCTGCTCAGGCAGAGTGAGGTACGGGGGCGCAGGCTCTCTGCTGCTCAGGCAGAGTGAGGTACGGGGGCGCAGGCCCTCTGCTGCTGCTCAGGCAGAGTGAGGTACGGGGGCGCAGGCTCTCTGCTGCTGCTCAGGCAGAGTGAGGTATGGGGGCGCAGGCTCTCTGCTGCTGCTCAGGCAGAGTGAGGTACGGGGGCGCAGGCTCTCTGCTTCTGCTCAGGCAGAGTGAGGTACGGGGGCGCAGGCTCTCTGCTGCTGCTCAGGCAGAGTGAGGTACGGGGGCGCAGGCTCTCTGCTGCTGCTCAGGCAGAGTGAGGTACGGGGGCGCAGGCTCTCTGCTGCTGCTCAGGCAGAGTGAGGTACGGGGGCGCAGGCTCTCTGCTGCTGCTCAGGCAGAGTGAGGTACGGGGGCGCAGGCTCTCTGCTGCTGCTCAGGCAGAGTGAGGTACGGGGGCGCAGGCTCTCTGCTTCTGCTCAGGCAGAGTGAGGTACGGGGGCGCAGGCTCTCTGCTGCTGCTCAGGCAGAGTGAGGTACGGGGGCGCAGGCTCTCTGCTGCTGCTCAGGCAGAGTGAGGTACGGGGGCGCAGGCTCTCTGCTGCTGCTCAGGCAGAGTGAGGTACGGGGGCGCAGGCTCTCTGCTGCTGCTCAGGCAGAGTGAGGTACGGGGGCGCAGGCTCTCTGCTGCTGCTCAGGCAGAGTGAGGTACGGGGGCGCAGGCTCTCTGCTCAGGCAGAGTGAGGTACGGGGGCGCAGGCTCTCTGCTGCTCAGGCAGAGTGAGGTACGGGGTCCAGGCTCCTGCTCAGGCAGAGTGAGGTACGAGCGTGCAGGCTCTCTGCGTCCTAGAGCGTCCGTGAGAACCGCAGGTGCAGCCAGATGGTCCCAGAGTGAGGTGGCACTGCTGTTTGCCTTCAAGCAGAGCGATCACTCTCTCTCTGTCCCAAGTCCCACTCCTGTTCACAGTCAGCTGAATTTAGAACGTACTCTGATGTAAATCTGGCACAGGAAGTGAGTCATCGTTACTCACGGTGTCTGCCATGAGTCAGGAAACACAAATATATATATAAGATGGGTTTTCACCAGACTGGGTGTCTGCCAATCAATGGAAGAGACACTGAATTTATGAATGTGTGTGATTATTGCCGCGTAGCTTGTTGTTATTGAGTTATTTCATCAGTCATCGTCAATTGTGTTGGATTTCTTCTGTCCACGCAGCTATTTCCTGAGCACAGAGGAATCGAGGCAAAGCAGACATCTTTACAGGTAAGGATGCTCTCCCCGTCGAAAAACAGTTTGGAAGACAAATGTTGCACCATTAAAATACAGGAATTGCTTCCGCTCCATATTAAAAACCGAAAATACAAATCAATTCCAAATTAAACAACAGTGAACGCAGCCATAAAAGTATAGTTACGCAGAAAATATAGTCTGTTTATTTTTCTGACGACTACATACTCATAGGATTCATGTTTTTGTTTCAAACTAATTTATTCGCGGATGTCTGGATTTAAGGATTAATATGGGTTGTTCATATGGCCTAGGTCGGATATATATAATAATAATGTTTATTTTTATAGTACCTTTCATACAAGAATTCCAGCCCAAAGTGCTTCACAGCAGTGAGGTAGACATATAATAGACATAGGCATATTAAAACCAAACCACCCAGAAAATGTGTAATAGATTTCTGTCATTAAAATCTATGAAAGAAAAAAGAAAAAAAATGAAGAAAAAGATTGTAATCGATTTCTTACTGGTTATGGTAGATTTCTGACATTCAAATCTATAAAAGACTATTAGCAGGCCAGGTATCCGACTAAATAAAAGCTATGCATAAAGTGCAGACATAAAATGTGCATAACAATCAACACCTGCCTCTCTCGTCTTTCCGTTCTGCACTGCACCTGGGTCCAACACACACCAACCCAAATTGTAACACAAACCGGGCACCGTTCCCGATTCACTCTTGTGTAAAAAAAAATTGCCACTAATTTCCACCCTCACAGCCGGAGAGAGCAACGAAGCCGTCGACCGCGGAATAAAACTCAGAAGGGTTTATTGTTTATTGTTTAAAAGGATCCCCATTAGCTGCCACCTAAGTGGTGAGCTAGTCTTCCTGGGGTCCACACAGAAAGACAACACAAAACATAACAATACATGAGATACATATGACAATCACTTGTATTTACATATGACAATCACAATTCATTTAATTAACAATGATAATCTAAAAACGGTAAAACATTGTAGACAACATCAGAATATTTTCAGAAAAGGTTATTACATTCATGAGTAAATATTTCATTATTACATTCCTACAGTAGGTATTTCCACTCCCAAACGTGAACAGTATTTGCTCACATATTTAACTAGTCGTCTGCTTGGTCCTGCCGATCTCGTGTGAGCAAGAGGTGAGTGAGCTGTGAGCTGAAGGGCTGTGAGCTGAAGGGCCGTCGTGGCAGAGATGAAGAGCGCTCCGGCCTCACCGGAGGCTCTGTGGCGGACGGCCCAGTTTATACATCTATCCGGAAGGTTCTGTGGTGCAGAAGCACAGAGTCACTGAGACGTAGCATCCTGTCCACCACCTGTGATGGATGTGCTGCCGCTCATCCTCATCCTCCTCCTCCTCCTCACGCCTTGGAAGTTTTATATTGTTTTTTTCTTTTATTACAGCGCCGCGGGCCTCTCTAAACCTGATCCCGTATAGGAGGCGACCGGTTTAGACCGGTCTAGAGCGGTGGACGCGATCTAGTTCTGTATGAGATGTGCGAGCGTTGAGTGTGGAGAGGGACGCTTTTTTATTTCCACTTTTATTTCATCGTTATTTTAACCATGTACATCCCAGAGATCAAATAAACTCCTTTTTCCAAAACAGAATGAGATTCCATTAACTTTTATTCGATACTACATACACATATACATATACAGTATATATATTTTATTACATGGCGTTTTAACATTCGCCGAAATGCTTGATTGTGATTGGTCAATAGCGCTCGGCAGAGGTCCGTTATTACTTGATAACGGACCTCTGCCGAGCAATAATGACCGCTGTTCGCAGCTGAAGCAATCAAGCCCACTGACACACACTGCATCAGTGCAATCAGACACACCTGCCGGCGATGACAGCTCGGAGCGACAGAACAGAACTGCGTCTGCATTTGATCTCGTCTTGTCGATGGTGTAAAATGAATTAGGTATATTGTTAGTAAGTTAGCCATGTATTAGGCGGGATAATGTATAGCCTATACTCGGTCATTGTCGCAAAATAATTGACCTTCACTACGTTTAGAACACCTCGGAGAGGCGCCTCGGTATTCTAAACTCTGTGTCGGTCAATTATTTTGCGACAATGACCTTGTAGCTATACATTATCCCTTACATACATATATACATGTATTTTGTTGTATATACTGTATATTGTGTACTTATTTTTCTTCTACTTCTGATATACCATATCACCTTATACCATGTATAAGGTGTCTGTATATATATATATATATATATATATATATATATATATATATATATATATATATATATATATATATATATATATATATATATATATATATATATATATATATATATATATATATATTAGTGCTGTCAGGCGATTAAAAAAATGTATCTAATTAATTACAGGATTTGTAATTAATTAATCTAATGAATCGCATTTTAATCGCATAACTATTTTATGCCTGATATTCTATATTCTATAATCATATTTCAAATTGCATGTGACCGGATGGCAGAATTCAGTACTGTATCTACAAAACCTTCTGTTTAATCATCTTCCATCTATTAATTTGCTTAGATTTTTCAGGTCTGGTCAATTTGAGCATGGTGTTATTCACAGTCAAAGATAAAAAAAAAATTTATTGATATTCTCATTTGGTTCATTACAATTTACTCAAGCCTAGTAACAGACACAGTATTTCTGACACTGGGAATACATTCCCTGAGATCCATAGATGTCCCTAGAATCAGATACCAAGAACATGCAAATGGACCATATTAAAAAAAAAGTCTGTAAATGTGTATTCTACGTTCTTATGGAATGAATTTTTGTAATTCATTTTGAGTACATTTTCATAACGCGATCATTTGCTGTGTAATTCATTAATTTAACGCGATAAACTGACAGCCCTAATATATATATATATATATATATATATATATATATATATATATATATATATATACACACATACACACACATATATATATAACTATATATATAACTATATACTGTATGTATATTCATATTTATATAAATCTTATTATAATTTTTTTTGAATACACTTTATATGTATATATAAATACATAATTTATATATATATATAATAATAATAATTATTATAATAATATATATATAATATATTACATAATAATATATGTAATAGCATCTGAGGAAGCAGAAGCTAAATGCGTTGTGCAATAAAAAAGCAAAAACCAGTCCTGAGGAGTGTGCGGTCCCCTCTTTTGAAGGTATTCTTCTTTTAGTTTATATATATATATATATATATATATATATATATATATATATATATATATATATATATATATATATATATATATATATATATATATATATATATATATATATATATATATATATGTGTGTACATATATACCTTATACATGGTATAAGGTGATATGGTATATAAATGGGAAACCCTGGCCAAGAAAGCAGCATCTCATATAAACAATATACAGTGAAATCAAGCTATAAGGCCATAGCAAAGGAGGAAGTCGGAGCGAGAGAGAGCAGTATATTCATAAGTCAGTATCAAAGCTTCAATCATTGAGTGGCTCAGGCCAACAGTCCCATAGCTTTTATGTTCAATCGTATTGACCCACCTCAAGCTCCGCCCTCTGTCCTTGCCCCACAATGGTGGAAGGAACTTCCCAGCACAGTTAGGACAGCCGAACCCATCCAATCTTTCACCGTCGACTAAAGACACACTTCTTCAATCATTATCTGAAATGAAAGAAAAAAATAATAATAATCTAACCCTAACTAACCTTACTGTCATGCACTTGTCCTAATAAAAATAACCAACACACAACACTTTGATGAACATTGTTACTCAGCTGATAGAGTTGTACCCTTCCTGCTGACTTGTTGTACAAAACTTGTAAGTCGCTTTGGATAAAAGCGTCAGCTAAATGACAAAATGTAAATGTATCCTTGATCCTCCAATCACAACTGTTGCTAGGGAAGCAACAGCCGTGATTGGAAGATCAAGGAAAGAGGGGCGCGGTTTGAGAAAGGTCAATTGAACGTCAAGCGTTTCTGAGAAGCCCATCGAATGGATAGTTTGTCTCTAGACGCAGCTGCTTAATAGTTAATATGTAGGAAATCCATTTTTATACCCTGCCTGGGATCAATAACCCTCTGTTGTCTTTTCCAGCGTGGACCTAGACGGGGTCTTCCAGCGCCAGTGTCTTTCCTGCGACCTCATACATGACTGTAGCTTCTTCAAAGCCGAGTTCAGCCCCAATCAGACCCACTTCACGCTCTACTGCCTGGGTAAGCATTCAACCAATCACACAACACGGTGAGACGCACCCCTGAGACACACACACACACTACCACATCCTGTACATATACCCATTAGCACGCACACACACACACACACACGCACGCACACACACACACACACACACACACACACACACACACACACACACACACACACACACACACACACATACACGCACACACACATCTGTACTTTCATAAAACAGAAAGAATCAGCTGACAGATATACCAGGGCCCTCATTCATCAACGTGTTCTACGCACAGATTTGTGCTTACCCTGTGCGTACGATCATTTCTAAGCAAAGAGTGGGATTCATCAATTTCAACTTGAACTTGACTCCGTGCTTACGTCTACGCACAGGTCAGACCATGCGTACCTGGCGCCCAGTGGTAGAATATATTATTACAACAAGGAAATGAGCTTCTGTGCATAATAACACTGGCATGTTCTGTACGAACCGTAGTTCATTATAGTTCATTGTAAAATAGCAACAGTAGTGTAATTATGGTCAAAACCCTATAAATAGCATTTGGAATAATAGATCTTTCTCTCAGAATGAATGCAGCATGGTTTATATAGCGTTATCGGAATATACGGGGTGTGTAGGCTACTGACTGACTGCGCTCCGCGTAGCTTGATTGATTGATTGATTGAAAAGTTTATTAACAGATTGCAGAATGGGTACAGTACAGTACAGCTCAGTACATACAATTGTTAATTGGGGATGCAGACCAGAGAAAGACTTTCGTCTTGTTTACATCAGGGTCCCCCATTTTCAATTCATCATAAATCATAAAGCTCAACTCGTTATTATTTTGCGCAGACCGCAGAAACACGGGAACGTTTTGATTATATTTAAAAGGCTTTACGTTAAACGAAACAAGTGGAATTTCGAAGCTGTAAGCAGAATACAAGTCATATGAATATAGTGTTCTTCCCCCTTTTTACTGTATAAGAAAGAATAGAAAACGCATTGCAATGACACCAGATAGTGGACAGACTATGTATATGATGGGATTCAAGTTCATGTATTGAAAGGCAGGCTACATCATACATGCAGTGAGATTCATTGTTCTTGTATATGCTCTCGTATTATTGTTTATATAGGCTACCCAATACTGACATCAAAATAGATTGTAGTATGCCTCTAGAAATCATATGCAGCAGGTAGAAAATTGACGGGAGATCCATCGCGATTTGGAATAAAATTGAGGAGAACTTTAATCCCTGGGTATTAATCAAACAACACGGGAAAAGGCAGTCATATTCCAGCGCGGTATTTATTAGTGTTTGCGCTGCCCAGGCAGCAATGGTTAATAGATATCATATCCGACATCACCGTAAGTGTACACGTCTGTCAGCCTGTCTCATGACACGCTTCCCTCGGCTTAGTCCATTTTTCCACATTTCATGGGTGTATTCCATTACCGTATATGGTTAATCGGGGCGTTTCTGGTATGCAAATACGTGAAAGTGTGCACGAGCCTCGGCGCAGAGCCAAGGTGGGATTCATGATGACAGGTGTGCGTAGAGCCTGCGTACGCACGTGTGATGAATCCCGACTTCCCTGTGCGTACACTGGTTCTACATTCCGTGCTTACGTGTGGAAATAGAACATGTTCTACGCACACATTGATGAATGAGGGCCCAGGTCTGTAGTCCCAAACAGGAGGTCTGCTTTTAGTCAGGCAGCCTTTTCCGTGAGAGCAGCCCACACCTGGAACAGTCTGCCAATACGGCTCAGGGAGTATCAAAGATACATTTAATTTAAATCTAACTTAAAATCATGGTTGAGCGATGGTCAAGTGTGCGACCATTTTAACTGAGGGGTTGTGATGTATTGTAGTGTATTTTAAATAAAATGTATTGATCTTTTCCCCCCTCCTTTTTCCTCCGATTTTCTCCCATCCCAATGTTAGTCGTTATGCCAATTCCCAATCCCCTTCCTGGTCGCTGCGCACTTACCCCCCACAGTCGGTCTGGGAGAGTGGAGGCTACCACGTGCTTCCTCCGACACACGTCTAGCCAATCAGCCGCTTCTTTTCACCTGGCAGCGCGGATTCTCACTGAGAGGGCGTAGCGTGTGGAAGGATCACACTATCCCACTTAGATCCTATCCGCGCTTAGCAGGCGCCCCGACCGAACTGTAGGAGTCGCTGTTTACAATGACCCGGACCCACCCCGCCAGCTTCTCCCACCCTCTAATACTGCCAATTGTATTAGTGTGAACGGCCAGCCAAGCTGGTGACAACCCCGGAGCTGTGAGCTGGATTCGAACAGGCGAATCCAGCCGCTCCGGGGTTGGTGACGAATGCAATCTCCGTTACGCCACCTGACCGCCCCCTATTGTAATGTATTTTAATGTATTTATTTTTATGTATTTTAGTGTATTGTAACCTACTGATTCCTACTGTGTTTTAATTATTGTAGTGCTCATATCACCTGCCCCAGAGACTACAGTTGAAAATTAGCCAACCTGGCTAAACTGGCATATTTTTTTTGTATTTTATTTTTTTATTATTTTTTAAACAAACACATAAACAAACATGACAACACACGTTTAGATATACAAGCATATACTAAACTGGCATATTTACAGTTAAATGTATCTGTATTTTAAACCAAATATACAAATACATACAAATACACACAGGCACAGACACAGACAGACACACTTACACACACACAGGCACAGACACAGGCACAGGCACAGACACAGACACACACACACACACACACACACACACACACACACACACACACACACACACACACACACACACACACACACACACACACACACACACACACACACACACACACACAGACATATATTATACACGTATGCATGCACACACACACACACATTGGCACAAGCACAGACACAGACAGACAGACACACACACACATACAAACACACACAAACATATACACGTATGCATGCATGCATGCACGCACACAAACAAACACGCACACACACACACACAGGTACAGGCACAGGCACAGGCACAGACAGGCACACACACATACACAAACAAGCACACGTACACACGCATGCGCACACACGCACACACACATGCACACATTATGACAGCTGCATGCTGCTCAGCCTGTTTCTCCGCCTCTGTTTGGTTTTATAACGTAGCTCTAAAATCCCCAGGTCCTGGAATCCCCAAGGTGACAGTTCACAGCACCAAGGATCCTTCCCGTGAGTATTGTACTGCGCCTGCTTCCCTGGCTAATGATGCAAACACCTTTTACTATATTATTCACTTTGCTACTAAGGAATCTACCTTGCCTATATTACTACCTACTAGGGCCGACCCCAATTCGTCGAATAGTCGACTAATTGATTGAAAGGAGACGTGGTCGAGTGCCAACCTCTTAGTCCAGTGCAAAAAAATTTATGATTATTTATAATATTAATAATTATTATTATTATTATTTTTTTTTTTCAAAAGCAAAGATGTCTAGAAGCGTGGCTAACGCTAATGGCGCACATACCAGCGAGGCTAACTGCCTTAAAAAACGGGCACAGAAAGAGGATTTCACCATCTAATGAACACACTAGACTAGACAAATATCAAGATGTATCCATCAGTGGACCAATTGCATGCTTTCGCAGAGGACAAGAAGCCTTCAGTCGACTCCTTCAGACATTAAGCTTCACCCCCCACAGCCCAAATGAAGGGAAAAAAAGATATATATATTTTTTTGCATTCAGGGGGTAGTCGACTACCAGTCGACTATCGGCAAATTTCGGCCAATCAAAGTCGACTATCCAAATCCTTAGTCGGGGACAGCCCTACTACCTACTATGCTAATATGTCTTTACTACTATGCACTCAAGACTGTAGCACTCTGTGTATGAAATTAAAATTAAAAATGTTTATATAAAAACATTTATATAAAAAATTAAAAGACTGTAGCACTCAAGTTCAACACTGTTTGACATACGATATCACTGACACTTAGCAGAATTGTACCCTTCCGGCTGACTTGTTGTACAGAACTTGTAAGTAAGTGGCTTTGGATAAAAGCGTTCAGCTAAATGACTGAAAGTAAATGTAGATGTCTGGTGTTTGACTCGTCTGTGATTCCCCTGCAGGATACGTGGTCCTGGTGTTTGATTTTATTTGATTTTATTTCAGATCCCCATTAGCTGGTGCCATACCAACCAGCTAGTCTTCCTGGGGTCCACACAAAAAAAACATACAAAAACAATTATTATTGCAAAACAAAATTATTAAAAGTCAGTACTAAACAGTAACACACAATGCATAATGAAGGTAAGAATTAAGATGGCTAAAATTACATGCAAGCACAGAAACTAAAAAATATATATACTTTACAGTGTTAAATACAATTTAAGATTATTTTTAAAAGTGAATCTACTGTAAATGCAGCAGAGGTTTTGAGGCAGGTTATTCCAAAGAGTTAATGCTCTAAAAATAAAATATCTCCTTAAAGCGTTGGTTTTTGGACCTGGCAAATCAAGCTGCCCATTACTGGAACCTCTTTGACCCGTCTGTGATTTGTTTCCTGCAGAATACGTGGTCCTGGAGGACAACGCCCCCCTCTCTGAAGCCCTGGAGGACAAGAGTCTCCCAGAGAGTCTGTTCAGGACCCTCTCGGCAGACAACCATGGTAAGATACACTACACCACTAAGATACCCATGTACATGTCGAAATACTTCCCAAAGGTCAGTGAATTCCACGAACACAACACCAGAGGGAGTTCCACAAATCATGTTAAACCCAGATTCAGCTCAAACAAGGGACTAAACACGTTTAGCAATTATGCCACATCAATGTGGAACGCCCTACCCACAGCTGTAAAATTATGTGAATCCCTACCCATCAAAACCGCTCTCAAAGAGCACCTACAGGAG
>NC_140181.1:19766026-19791651 GCF_963971535.1 Notolepis coatsorum
GTTGTTTAGGGATGCTCGATATTGGCTTTTTTACCGATACCGATATACCGATATTGTCCAACTCTTAATTTCCGATACCGATATCAACCGATATCAACCAATACCGATATATGCAGGGTTCCCCCCCCCCCCCCCAAAAATGGAATAATTTCAGGTAATTAACATTACATATCTCTTGTTGTGGAATTAACACAACATTATGCATACTTTTGACAATAAATAAAATCAGAATTTGTTCTTACTTGCTTGCCTGGGTAAATAAAGGTTATAGAAATGTAAAAAAAATAATAACAATATATATTTTTTTAAACCGATACCGATATTTTCCGATATGTAAGGGATAATGTATAGCTACGAGGTCATTGTCGCAAAATAATTGACCGACACAGAGTTTAAAATACCGAGCCGCCTCGGCGAGTATAGCTATACATTATCCCGCTTATTACATGGCTAACTTACTAACAATATACCTAATTCATTTTACATCGACTCAGTCAACACTGGTTCTGGCTGCGTTCTGGCTCCGCTCGTCGCTCCGCCCCCTGTCATCGCCGGCAGCAGAACACCGGCAGTGTCTAATTGCACTGAAACAGTGTGCGTCAGTGGGCTTGATTGCGAACAGCTGCGCACAGCGGTCATTATTGTCCCACAGCGGTCATTATTGTCTGATAATGACCGCTGTCGGGGGGCTATTGACCAATCACAAGCAAGCATTTCGGCGAATGTGAAAACGCCATGTAATAACACATTTTAATGCCGATATCGGTAGGCCGATAATATCGGACATCCCTAGTTGTTACATAGTGTCATTGTCGTTGAGCATCCTGATGGCCTGGGGATAGAAGCTCCTTCTGAGTCTCTCTGTACCGGCCATGAGACTCCGGTATCGCTTGCCTGACCGCAGCAGTTCAAAGAGGAGCTGAGTGTGTGAATACATCAGAGAGCTGAGAGTGTGAATACATCAGAGCAGAGAGTGTGAATACATCAGAGAGCAGAGAGTGTGAATACATCAGAGAGCTGAGAGTGTGAATACATCAGAGCAGAGAGTGTGAATACATCAGAGAGCTGAGTGTGTGAATACATCAGAGAGCTGAGAGAGTGTGAATACATCAGAGAGCTGAGTGTGTGAATACATCAGAGAGCTGAGTGTGTGAATACATCAGAGCAGAGAGTGTGAATACATCAGAGAGCAGAGAGTGTGAATACATCAGAGCAGAGAGTGTGAATACATCAGAGAGCTGAGTGTGTGAATACATCAGAGAGCAGAGAGTGTGAATACATCAGAGAGCTGAGTGTGTGAATACATCAGAGCAGAGAGTGTGAATACATCAGAGAGCTGAGAGTGTGAATACATCAGAGAGCTGAGAGTGTGAATACATCAGAGCAGAGAGTGTGAATACATCAGAGAGCAGAGAGTGTGAATACATCAGAGAGCTGAGTGTGTGAATACATCAGAGAGCTGAGTGTGTGAATACATCAGAGAGCTGAGTGTGAATACATCAGAGAGCTGAGTGTGTGAATACATCAGAGAGCTGAGTGTGAATACATCAGAGAGCTGAGTGTGTGAATACATCAGAGAGCTGAGTGTGAATACATCAGAGAGCTGAGTGTGAATACATCAGAGAGCTGAGTGTGTGAATACATCAGAGAGCAGAGAGTGTGAATACATCAGAGAGCAGAGAGTGTGAATACATCAGAGAGCTGAGAGTGTGAATACATCAGCACAGGGTAGGGCTGGGCGATAAAACAATAACGATAATTATCGTGATGTATCTTTCCTCGATATAAATATGAAACGTGGTCAATAATTTTTTCATATTTCATTATTAAAGGTCCCATGTTTTGCTATTCCTTTCACTATTTGGGCAATGTTACACAATTCCTGTGAGTCTATGGAACACATCTGTAAGTTATTTTTTTTTTTTTAAATGCATAGTTTTGTATTTCTAATCAAGTACTCTAAGGGGCCGTGTCGTCGACAGCCAGCTTCTTATGAGTTGCCAGTTCCTTTCTGTCATTCATTTATATGCTAAAGACGCGACAGGCGCGCTCCTTTTCCCAGCGCCGCGCCTCGCGTTTTAGCGCTCTCGGCGGCTAGCGTTTTTGGGCGGAGCGCTCCCAGCGCATAAAGTTGAAAATAGTTCAACTTTTGGAGAGGAGCGCCGCTCATCAAGGTCACTTTTTTCGACCGACCAATCAAAATAGAGCAAGTGGCTGAGCCGCGGGAGTCGCGAGACTAAAGCAGATTGAGGTCCGGAGTTCTGGAAACGCTCTGAGCATGCATATTTTAGATTTTCAAAGCGGTCCGCCTTGAAAAAAACGTCGTCTGTGGACACGTCGCCTAAAGCAGCATTTTTCCACTTCAAGATTTCAAGCTGTTTTGGACTGGGCTCCGCCCATACTCGCAAAGCGCTTTGAGTGACAGTCACCCACAGTCTGCACTGGCAGACAGAGAGACATAGAGCGATAGAGGGGGAGACTAATCAATTTCGCAGCAGGGGGGCATAATCCCACGGGACAATGCATTGGTAACTTGTTTCAAATGACAATACCCGTGAATATTATTGCATGGATCGGAATACGCGCGTGCGCTATGATATTTTGCAACAGGTTGACGTGACGCGAGTGCAGACAGAGAGAGAGCAGAGAACGAGCGAGCGAGAGAGAGGGAAAGAGAGAGAGACAGACAGACAGAGAGAGGGAGAGAGAGATGAGAGATGCTCAGAGAGCGCGCGTGTGTTTCCCCACACATACGCAGTCGGGAATGTGTGTAAATGCTCAGAGACCACTCGAGGGAGAGAGAGAGGAGAGATGCGTCCCGACTGCGAGAGATGCGTCGGGACTTGACTTAATCCTCTTTACCCCGTTGGGGGGCATAGGGCGTCCACCAGAGCTCTCCATCTCACTCTCTTCTGGGCCAGGGCCTTTGCTTCTTGCCAGCTCACTCCGATGTTCTTTAGGTCTTGGAGTGTGGAACGTCTCCAGGTGTTTCTCGGCCTACCGGCTTTCCTCTTCCCCTGCGGGTTGTAGTCCAAGGCCTGTCTAGTGATGTTGTTTGAGTCCTTCCTAAGGGTATGCCCTATCCAGTTCCACTTTCTCCTTTTGATGGTGGTAGCTATGCTGTCCTGGTTGGTTATCCTCCACAGCTCTTCATTTGTGGTTTTGATGGGCCACCACAGCTTGAGGATGTAGCGCAGGCATTTGTTGACAAACACCTGGATCTTGCTTGTGAGGCCCTCGGTAGTCTTCCACGTCTCAGAGCCGTAGAGCAGGACAGTCTTCACATTGGTATTGAAGATCCGTAGGTTGGTGTTGTTGGAGAGTTGCTTGGACAACCAGATTGGCCTGAGTATCCTGAATGCTACCTGTGCTTTGCTGATGCGTGCCTCTATGTCCCTGTCTGCTCCTCCATCCCTACTGATGTCACTCCCTAGGTAGGTGAAGTGCTCCACGTCCTCTATGGCCTCTCCCCTCGGTGTGATTGGATCATGCGTTTTTGGATTTAACCTCATGGTCTTGGTTTTTCCGGTGTTGATCTTGAGTCCAAGCTGGTCACTGTTAGTCTGTAACCTATCTATATCACGCAGTCGGGAGTGTGTGTGTAAATGCTCCGTATCCCTCTCTCTCCCTCTCTCTCTCTCTCTCTCTCTCTCGCTCGTTCTCTGTTCTCTCTCTCTCTCGCTCACCCGCGCCACGTCAACCCGCTTGAGGATGTGTCAGTATTTCCACTCGCTCTGTTGTTGAGCGAATGGTTGATTACAACCACAGAGGGGGCGTTAGTTATGCAGATGAGAATTCTTCTACGTCACAGATACGCGATATTCAGAATGGCTTAGTTCAATGGGGGAGGATCTCGTGACATGTGAACTGGACTGATAAGCCCAAATGAGAATTAGAGACACAGACCCCATTGATACAACCCCACATTGCTAGAAAACAATGCTAAACACTGGAAAAGGCTATTCATAAGACATGGGACCTTTAATGCCAGTTATCAAAGTTGTATTGTTATACAGTTCGTGTTCATGTTCTAACTCAGATTTGTGGACAGACTTGTCGTTCTTGCCGGCAACTTAAAGTAATGGCTTTGCTTGTCCAAATGACAATACTGACCAAATTGAGATACATTTTTCTCTTGTCCATTTATTTTGTTTGCTTTCTAATTTAAAATACAGTTTGAAACCGTCTGTACACGGTAGGCTATGTGTGCTAATCAGACTTGAGATTTAATTTATTTAATGCATTTTTCATTGTTAATACCAGAATTGAGATTTTATTTATTTATTTATTTATTTTCATTGTTAATGCCAGTTATAAAAGTTGTATTGTTATACAGTTCGTGTTCATGTTCTACCTCAGATTTGTGGTTTTGGCAAGTAGGCCTAGTTTGTCATGTGAAGAATATTCGGAACCACAATTAACCTTCTGGTTTCTTCAGCAGCAAAAATAGCCTTTAAACTTGACAGAAATAAATATTTCATGTATATCGAGATAATTATCGATATCGAGTGATATGAAAAATGTTATTGTGATACAAATGTTGGCCATATCGCCCATCCCTGGCACAGGGAGCTGAGTGTGTGAATACATCAGCACAGGGAGCATACTGATGAGACTGAAACAGCCTGCTGACATCAACGCAGGTGACACGTCATAAATCAACACAAACCAACCGGTAAATACAACCAGAAAAACCTTCCATACCTGTTTTTCCCCCCGATATCTGATATTGTGCATAACCTCATGACATCAGCCACTAAATAATTCAGTCAGGCTTGAATAACACCGTGTCTGTGATGAAAATATTATTATACAGCAACAGGCTCATCCACGCTCACTTGGGTTATCTGAGAGAATATGTAACGCTGTGATTAGAACTAAAGAGAGGTTCCATGAGAGGGAGAGAGAGAGAGAGAGAGAGACCATGACAGAGGGAGAAGATTGAGAGAGAGAGAGGGAGAGAGAGAACGAGAGAGGGAGAGAGAGAGAGAGAGAGAGAGAGAGAGAGAGAGAGAGAGGGGGGGGGGGCAGAAAGAGAGAGACCATGACAGAGGGAGATGATTGAGAGAGAGAGAGGAAGAGAGAGTACAAGAGAGGGAGAGAGAGTACGAGAGAGGGAGAGAGAGAGAGAGAGAGAGAGAGAGAGAGAGAGAGAGAGAGAGAGAGAGAGAGAGAGGGGCGGGGAGAAAGAAAGGGTGCAGGTTCTAAACAACAGCGCTTGGATTTTTAATAAAGCACAAAAGTGCTGAGGGGGCTTATTTATTTTACTCCTAATTCTCATCATGTGTACATTAGACCTATTAGGGCTGTCCTTTGGGGGAAGAAGCAGCTATTTATTAAATATTTGGGTATTTACAGGAGAGTATAGGCGAGGCGGTGCGGGGGCTGAAATAAACGGCCTTCATCGCCCGCGCGCCGTGCAGACGCCTCTAACCAGCAGCGATTGTGCAGTTGACTCTCGTATGCTTCTCATTAACATTCCCCACCTAACCAGCGGCGCGGTTTCATTACCGCGGATCCAACTTCACCATTCCACAACCCGCAGCTATCTCCTACATCAAACTGATCGCTCACTCCCTCCTCCACCTCGCCCCCCCCCCCCCTCCACCTCCACCAGCCGCTCTCCATCTCCCCCAGCCCCCCTCCATCTCCCCCAGCCCCCCTCCACCTCCCCCAGCCCCCCTCCACCTCCACCAGCTGCTCTCCATCTCCCCCAGCCCCCCTCCACCTCCCCCAGCCCCCCTCCACCTCCCCCAGCTGCACGCTCCACCTCCCCCAGCCCCCCTCCACCTCCCCCAGCCCCCCTCCACCTCCCCCAGCCCCCCTCCACCTCCACCAGCTGCTCTCCATCTCCCCCAGCCCCCCTCCACCTCCCCCAGCCACCCTCCACCTCCCCAGCTGCACGCTACACCTCCCCCAGCCCCCCTCCATCTCCCCCAGCCCCCCTCCATCTCCCCCAGCCCCCCTCCACCTCCCCCAGCCCCCCTCCACCTCCACCAGCCGCTCTCCATCTCCCCCAGCCCCCCTCCACCTCCCCCAGCCCCCCTCCACCTCCACCAGCTGCTCTCCATCTCCCCCAGCCCCCCTCCACCTCCCCCAGCCACCCTCCACCTCCCCCAGCTGCACGCTACACCTCCCCCAGCCCCCCTCCACCTCCCCCAGCCCCCCTCCACCTCCCCCAGCTGCACGCTCCACCTCCCCCAGCCCCCCTCCACCTCCCCCAGCTGCACGCTCCACCTCCCCCAGCCCCCCTCCACCTCCCCCAGCTGCACGCTCCACCTCCCCCAGCCCCCCTCCATCTCCCCCAGCTGCACGCTCCACCTCCCCCAGCCCCCCTCCACCTCCCCCAGCCCCCCTCCATCTCCCCCAGCCCCCCTCCACCTCCCCCAGCCCCCCTCCACCTCCCCCAGCTGCACGCTCCACCTCCCCCAGCCCCCCTCCATCTCCCCCAGCCCCCCTCCACCTGCCCCAGCCCCCCTCCACCTCCCCCAGCCCCCCTCCACCTACCCCAGCCCCCCTCCACCTCCCCCCCCTCCACCTCCCCCAGCCCCCCTCCACCTCCCCCAGCCCCCCTCCACCTCCCCCAGCCCCCCTCCACCTACCCCAGCCCCCCTCCACCTCCCCCAGCCCCCCTCCACCTCCACCAGCCCCCCTCCACCTCCCCCAGCCAACCCTCCACCTCCCCCAGCCCCCCTCCACCTCCCCCTCCACCTCCACCAGCCCCCCTCCACCTGCCCCAGCCCCCCTCCACCTCCACCAGCCCCCCTCCACCTCCCCCTCCACCTCCCCCAGCCCCCCTCCACCTCCCCCAGCCCCCCTCCACCTCCCCCTCCACCTCCCCCAGCCCCCCTCCACCTCCCCCAGCCCCCCTCCACCTCCCCCAGCCCACTGTAGTGGTTAGGAGTCAGAATCAGACACACGTACAGTAGTGGTTAAGAATCATCACTGGAGAGGAATTCATTAGCTCTGTGTTTAAACAATACTCTGCCGTTATTGGAGAAAACTGGTGGCTGACATCACAAGTGAGGAAGGAAAGGTAACGTCTGCATCATCACCATTTAACTGTCGGTGTTAAATGGACTGCATTTATAGAGTCCCTTTTATCCAAAGCGCTTCACGAAAGAACACTGAACAGCTACTTCCACCAGGAAGACTACAAACAGACTACTACTGATGGATAGACTCTCGATGATCATATGAGCAGACACACAAAAGCACCTTAAGTGACACACACACACACACACACACACACACACACACACACACACACACACACACACACACACACACACACACACACACACACACACACACACACACACACACTGCTGCTATTTACACTGTAGAATAATCTTTTCTTCTTTTTTTCTTTTTATTTATCCACCGTTTTTTTTTTACCTCATATTGTATAGTTTGTATAGATCGTTGTATATTGTTGTCAACAAATCGACTACAGTTGAGGAGCCGGGAAAAAACAAACATCTCACGTTTTTCTGAATGTATGTTAATTTCAAAAAGCTGTGACAATAAAATGTATCTATATTGTGAAACCTATGCCTCACCGCGGGCCAAACTTGTGACAAAGGGTTTCCGGGCCTTTGCCGTGATGGCGCCGACACTGTGGAATAAGCTCCCCCTCAAGATCAAGTCTGCCAACACCGTACAGACATTCAAGGCCTTGCTTAAAACCCACCTTTTCACTCTGGATGATCACTAGTTACTTTGCTGTTGTGTTGTGTGTCTGAGGTGTTCTTCTGTTCTCTGTCTGTCCGTCTGCCTGGTTCCCTGTTTCTTTGTCCTGTCCATTTATTCGTATTCTTTTTTACCCCCGGGCTGCGCCCCAGACCAATGTAAAAATTGGCTGGGGGGGGGGGGGGCGCATTATAAATGCTAATATCATATCATATCATATCACATTCATGCATTCACTCACACATTCGCACACCAACGGCGGAGGCGACCATGCAAGGTGCCGACCTGCTCATCGGGAGTTAGCAGTTAGGGGAATAAGTGTCTTGCTCAAGGACACTTCGACACGCTGCCGGGAGGAGCCGGAATCGAGCCGGGAACCTTCCCATTACCAGACGACCGCTCTACCTCCTGCGCCACTGTTGCCCCCCCCCCCCCCCTTGTTAGATTAGATAGAGGCTAATAAAGCAGGATAGCAGTACGCTGTGTGTAAACATACATTTTCTTTACGTTGCCGTGGGGATGTGCTTGTGCATACACATACTTCTTGGCTCCGTTCACACTGTTTTAGGGAGACTGACTGTTCCGGGGGGGGGGGGGGGTTCACATGCCTTCGAGTGACATTGTACTATTTGTACTTAGTTTATGCCTATTCTTAAGTCTGCACGTTTACATTGCACTACTTTTATTGTCTTTTATATATGTCTGCAATTGTTTTTTATTCTGTCAATTGTGTGCTGATTTTATGCCTATGTTCATTTTATACTAATTGCTGTGGGGCACTCTGGACTGCGGTCCATGTGTGAAAAGTACTATATAGATAGTTATTCATATTTATTATTGTTATATTGTAGAAATGTGTGCATTGAAATGTCTGTAAAGTCTCGACGACATTGAAAATGAGGGTGAGCTCAATTGTCTTTTCGAGAATAAATAAAGGTTTGAATTGAATTGAATTGGACGCCATACCGCTCAATTCTGATGTATTGCTCAGATCTGATTTACTTTTGTTTGGCTGTTCAAATTTTTTTTATGTGCCCAATATCACACTCCTGAACTGACCCGCATGCGCAAAAATGAATAATAAACCAGATGGACGTAAAAGACTGTGACTAAAGTCAATCTAGAGTGACGGAGAAGTCGCATGAAGCGGCGGCCGGGTAGCGCAGCGGACTAAAGGTTCTCCCATAGTCGAGCGGACTGTACACGGACTGGACTCTGCGGAGGTCCACTGGACTCTTTGAGCTTTCATAGAGCTCCTACATTTCATTTCCTACATGTCTCGCGCCAGTTTACACCAGTTTACACCTCGTGCCAGTTTGTGTGACACCAAGTGGGCGCCGCGGACGTCCGCGCGTCAGAAAATAGGAGCTTCGCACTCGGACTCTGCGTTGGGTCCGCTTTGAGTACCCTTTGGGTCAGCTTTGAGCCCGCGGGAGTCTGCTCCGTGTACGGTCCGCTCGACTATGGGAGGGCCTTAAGCGTCTGTCTACCACCACAGAGACAGTGGGATCGAATCCAGCTGTGGTGCCTCCGGCTTGGCCGACCGTCCACACTAACACAATTGGCAGTGTTAGCGGGTGGGAAGCCGGCGAGGGTGGGTCCTGGGAGAGGTAGTGTGATCCTTCCACACGTTACACTCTCCCAGTGAGAGTCCGCGCTGCCAGGTGAAAAGAAGTGGGGATTGGCTACACATGTCGGAGGAAGCACGTGATAGTCTCCGCCCTCCCAGACCGACGGTAGGGGGCAAGAGCACGCAACGACCAGGTAGGGGATCGGGAATTGGCATAACGACTAACAGTGGGATGGGAGAAAATCGGAAAAAGAGAAAGTAAAAAAATAAATAAAAAAAGAAGTCGCATGAAAGTCACACGACTTGTTCAGACTGAGGTCACATTGCAAAAGATCAGCCCTGTATATGATTTTTGGACCATATCAGAATCGAAAAGCTCAGATTCCATGCGAGAAAGAGATCCGATTTTGGGCCTGCAGTCAGATGTTAGCCCATGACATCACAAATGTTCTTTATTTAATCAATTAACCGCTGTCCGGGTGGTCCAGTGTCTCCAGCTCTGCTCTCTGACCACATGACCGGTCAGACGTGTCTCTCCTCTCTCTCTCCGACCACATGACCGGTCAGACGTGTGTCTCTCTCCTCTCTCTCTCCGACCACATGACCGGTCAGACGTGTGTCTCTCCTCTCTCTCTCCGACCACATGACCGGTCAGACGTGTGTCTCTCCTCTCTCTCTCTCCGACCACATGACCGGTCAGACGTGTGTCTCTCCTCTCTCTCTCCGACCACATGACCGGTCAGACGTGTCTCTCCTCTCTCTCTCCGACCACATGACCGGTCAGACGTGTGTCTCTCTCCTCTCTCTCTCCGACCACATGACCGGTCAGACGTGTGTCTCTCCGCTCTCTCCGACCACATGACCGGTCAGACGTGTCTCTCTCCTCTCTCTCTCCGACCACATGACCGGTCAGACGTGTCTCTCTCCTCTCTCTCTCCGACCACATGACCGGTCAGACGTGTGTCTCTCTCCACTCTCTCCGACCACATGACCGGTCAGACGTGTGTCTCTCTCCTCTCTCTCTCCGACCACATGACCGGTCAGACGTGTGTCTCTCTCCTCTCTCTCTGACCACATGACCGGTCAGACGTGTCTCTCTCCTCTCTCTCTCTGACCACATGACCGGTCAGACGTGTCTCTCTCCTCTCTCTCTCCGACCACATGACCGGTCAGACGTGTGTCTCTCTCTCCTCTCTCTCTCCGACCACATGACCGGTCAGACGTGTGTCTCTCCTCTCTCTCTCCGACCACATGACCGGTCAGACGTGTGTCTCTCTCTCCTCTCTCTCTCCGACCACATGACCGGTCAGACGTGTGTCTCTCCTCTCTCTCTCCGACCACATGACCGGTCAGACGTGTGTCTCTCTCCTCTCTCTCTGACCACATGACCGGTCAGACGTGTCTCTCTCCTCTCTCTCTGACCACATGACCGGTCAGACGTGTGTCTCTCCTCTCTCTCTCCGACCACATGACCGGTCAGACGTGTGTCTCTCTCCTCTCTCTCTGACCACATGACCGGTCAGACGTGTCTCTCTCCTCTCTCTCCGACCACATGACCGGTCAGACGTGTGTCTCTCCTCTCTCTCTCCGACCACATGACCGGTCAGACGTGTGTCTCTCTCCTCTCTCTCTCTGACCACATGACCGGTCAGACGTGTGTCTCTCCTCTCTCTCCGACCACATGACCGGTCAGACGTGTGTCTCTCTCCTCTCTCTCTCCGACCACATGACCGGTCAGACGTGTCTCTCCTCTCTCTCTCCGACCACATGACCGGTCAGACGTGTGTCTCTCCTCTCTCTCTCCGACCACATGACCGGTCAGACGTTGTCTCTCTCTCCTCTCTCCGACCACATGACCGGTCAGACGTGTCTCTCTCCTCTCTCTCTCCGACCACATGACCGGTCAGACGTGTGTCTCTCTCCTCTCTCTCTCCGACCACATGACCGGTCAGACGTGTCTCTCTCCTCTCTCTCTCCGACCACATGACCGGTCAGACGTGTGTCTCTCTCCTCTCTCTCTCCGACCACATGACCGGTCAGACGTGTGTCTCTCTCCTCTCTCTCTCCGACCACATGACCGGTCAGACGTGTGTCTCTCTCCTCTCTCTCTCCGACCACATGACCGGTCAGACGTGTCTCTCCACTCTCTCCGACCACATGACCGGTCAGACGTGTGTCTCTCCACTCTCTCCGACCACATGACCGGTCAGACGTGTCTCTCTCCTCTCTCCTCTCCGACCACATGACCGGTCAGACGTGTGTCTCTCCTCTCTCTCCGACCACATGACCGGTCAGACGTGTCTCTCTCCTCTCTCTCTCCGACCACATGACCGGTCAGACGTGTCTCTCCACTCTCTCCGACCACATGACCGGTCAGATGTGTCTCTCCTCTCTCTCTCCGACCACATGACCGGTCAGATGTGTGTCTCTCTCCTCTCTCTCCGACCACATGACCGGTCAGACGTGTGTCTCTCCTCTCTCTCTCCGACCACATGACCGGTCAGACGTGTGTCTCTCCTCTCTCTCTCCGACCACATGACCGGTCAGACGTGTGTCTCTCTCTCCTCTCTCTCCGACCACATGACCGGTCAGACGTGTCTCTCTCCTCTCTCTCTCCGACCACATGACCGGTCAGACGTGTGTCTCTCTCTCCACTCTCTCCGACCACATGACCGGTCAGACGTGTGTCTCTCTCCTCTCTCTCCGACCACATGACCGGTCAGACGTGTGTCTCTCTCCGCTCTCTCCGACCACATGACCGGTCAGACGTGTGTCTCTCTCCTCTCTCTCTGACCACATGACCGGTCAGACGTGTGTCTCTCCTCTCTCTCTCCGACCACATGACCGGTCAGACGTGTGTCTCTCTCTCCTCTCTCTCTGACCACATGACCGGTCAGACGTGTGTCTCTCCTCTCTCTCTCCGACCACATGACCGGTCAGACGTGTGTCTCTCTCTGCTCTCTCCGACCACATGACCGGTCAGACGTGTGTCTCTCTCTGCTCTCTCCGACCACATGACCGGTCAGACGTGTCTCTCTCCTCTCTCTCCGACCACATGACCGGTCAGACGTGTGTCTCTCTCCTCTCTCTCTCCGACCACATGACCGGTCAGACGTGTGTCTCTCCACTCTCTCCGACCACATGACCGGTCAGACGTGTCTCTCTCTTCTCTCTCTCCGACCACATGACCGGTCAGACGTGTGTCTCTCTCCTCTCTCTCCGACCACATGACCGGTCAGACGTGTGTCTCTCTCCTCTCTCTCTCCGACCACATGACCGGTCAGACGTGTCTCTCTCCTCTCTCTCTCCGACCACATGACCGGTCAGACGTGTGTCTCTCCTCTCTCTCTCCGACCACATGACCGGTCAGACGTGTGTCTCTCTCCTCTCTCTCTCCGACCACATGACCGGTCAGACGTGTGTCTCTCCTCTCTCTCTCCGACCACATGACCGGTCAGACGTGTGTCTCTCTCCTCTCTCTCCGACCACATGACCGGTCAGACGTGTGTCTCTCTCTCCTCTCTCTCCGCTCTCTCCGACCACATGACCGGTCAGACGTGTCTCTCTCCTCTCTCTCTGACCACATGACCGGTCAGACGTGTCTCTCTCCTCTCTCTCTCCGACCACATGACCGGTCAGACGTGTGTCTCTCCTCTCTCTCCGACCACATGACCGGTCAGACGTGTCTCTCTCCTCTCTCTCCGACCACATGACCGGTCAGACGTGTCTCTCCTCTCTCTCTCCGACCACATGACCGGTCAGACGTGTGTCTCTCCTCTCTCTCCGACCACATGACCGGTCAGACGTGTGTCTCTCTCCTCTCTCTCCGACCACATGACCGGTCAGACGTGTGTCTCTCTGCTCTCTCTCTCCGACCACATGACCGGTCAGACGTGTGTCTCTCTCCTCTCTCTCTCCGACCACATGACCGGTCAGACGTGTGTCTCTCCCCTCTCTCTCCGACCACATGACCGGTCAGACGTGTGTCTCTCCTCTCTCTCTCTGACCACATGACCGGTCAGACGTGTCTCTCTCCTCTCTCTCTCCGACCACATGACCGGTCAGACGTGTGTCTCTCCTCTCTCTCTCCGACCACATGACCGGTCAGACGTGTGTCTCTCCTCTCTCTCTCCGACCACATGACCGGTCAGACGTGTCTCTCTCCAGTCTCTCCGACCACATGACCGGTCAGACGTGTGTCTCTCTCCTCTCTCTCCGACCACATGACCGGTCAGACGTGTCTCTCTCCTCTCTCTCTCCGACCACATGACCGGTCAGACGTGTCTCTCTCCTCTCTCTCTCCGACCACATGACCGGTCAGACGTGTCTCTCTCTCCTCTCTCTCTCCGACCACATGACCGGTCAGATGTGTGTCTCTCTCCTCTCTCTCTCCGACCACATGACCGGTCAGACGTGTGTCTCTCCTCTCTCTCTCCGACCACATGACCGGTCAGACGTGTGTCTCTCTCCTCTCTCTCTCCGACCACATGACCGGTCAGACGTGTGTCTCTCCTCTCTCTCCGACCACATGACCGGTCAGACGTGTGTCTCTCCTCTCTCTCTCTCCGACCACATGACCGGTCAGACGTGTGTCTCTCCTCTCTCTCTCCGACCACATGACCGGTCAGACGTGTGTCTCTCTCCTCTCTCTCTCTCCGACCACATGACCGGTCAGACGTGTGTCTCTCCTCTCTCTCTCCGACCACATGACCGGTCAGACGTGTGTCTCTCTCCTCTCTCTCCGACCACATGACCGGTCAGACGTGTCTCTCTCCTCTCTCTCCGACCACATGACCGGTCAGACGTGTCTCTCTCCTCTCTCTCCGACCACATGACCGGTCAGACGTGTGTCTCTCTCCTCTCTCTCTCCGACCACATGACCGGTCAGACGTGTCTCTCTCCTCTCTCTCTCCGACCACATGACCGGTCAGACGTGTGTCTCTCCTCTCTCTCTCCGACCACATGACCGGTCAGACGTGTGTCTCCTCTCTCTCTCTCTCTCCGACCACATGACCGGTCAGACGTGTGTCTCTCCTCTCTCTCTCTCTCCGACCACATGACCGGTCAGACGTGTCTCTCTCTCCTCTCTCTCTCCGACCACATGACCGGTCAGACGTGTGTCTCTCTCCTCTCTCTCTCCGACCACATGACCGGTCAGACGTGTGTCTCTCTCCTCTCTCTCTCCGACCACATGACCGGTCAGACGTGTGTCTCTCTCCTCTCTCTCTCCGACCACATGACCGGTCAGACGTGTGTCTCTCCTCTCTCTCTCCGACCACATGACCGGTCAGACGTGTGTCTCTCTCTCCTCTCTCTCTCCGACCACATGACCGGTCAGACGTGTGTCTCTCTCCTCTCTCTCTCTGACCACATGACCGGTCAGACGTGTGTCTCTCCACTCTCTCTCCGACCACATGACCGGTCAGACGTGTGTCTCTCCTCTCTCTCTCTGACCACATGACCGGTCAGACGTGTGTCTCTCCTCTCTCTCTCTGACCACATGACCGGTCAGACGTGTGTCTCTCCTCTCTCTCTCTCCGACCACATGACCGGTCAGACGTGTGTCTCTGCTCTCTCTCTCCGACCACATGACCGGTCAGACGTGTCTCTCTGCTCTCTCTCTCCGACCACATGACCGGTCAGACGTGTCTCTCTCTCCTTTCTCTCTCTGACCACATGACCGGTCAGACGTGTGTCTCTCCTCTCTCTCTCTGACCACATGACCGGTCAGACGTGTGTCTCTCCTCTCTCTCTCTGACCACATGACCGGTCAGACGTGTGTCTCTCTCCTCTCTCTCTCCGACCACATGACCGGTCAGACGTGTGTCTCTCTCCTCTCTCTCCGACCACATGACCGGTCAGACGTGTCTCTCTCTCCTCTCTCTCTCCGACCACATGACCGGTCAGACGTGTCTCTCTCTCCTTTCTCTCTCTGACCACATGACCGGTCAGACGTGTCTCTCCTCTCTCTCTCTGACCACATGACCGGTCAGACGTGTGTCTCTCCTCTCTCTCTCCGACCACATGACCGGTCAGACGTGTGTCTCTCCTCTCTCTCCGACCACATGACCGGTCAGACGTGTGTCTCTCTCCTCTCTCTCTCCGACCACATGACCGGTCAGACGTGTCTCTCCTCTCTCTCTCCGACCACATGACCGGTCAGACGTGTGTCTCTCCTCTCTCTCTCCGACCACATGACCGGTCAGACGTGTGTCTCTCTCCTCTCTCTCTCCGACCACATGACCGGTCAGATGTGTGTCTCTCTCCTCTCTCTCTCCGACCACATGACCGGTCAGACGTGTGTCTCTCTCCTCTCTCCGACCACATGACCGGTCAGACGTGTGTCTCTCTCTCTCCTCTCTCCGACCACATGACCGGTCAGACGTGTGTCTCTCCTCTCTCTCTCTGACCACATGACCGGTCAGACGTGTGTCTCTCTCTGCTCTCTCCGACCACATGACCGGTCAGACGTGTGTCTCTCTCCTCTCTGCTCTCCGACCACATGACCGGTCAGACGTGTGTCTCTCCTCTCTCTCTCCGACCACATGACCGGTCAGACGTGTCTCTCTCCTCTCTCTCTCCGACCACATGACCGGTCAGACGTGTGTCTCTCTCTCCTCTCTCTCCGACCACATGACCGGTCAGACATGTCTCTCTCCTCTCTCTCCGACCACATGACCGGTCAGACGTGTGTCTCTCTCCTCTCTCTCTGACCACATGACCGGTCAGACGTGTGTCTCTCCTCTCTCTCTCCGACCACATGACCGGTCAGACGTGTGTCTCTCCTCTCTCTCTGACCACATGACCGGTCAGACGTGTGTCTCTCTCCTCTCTCTCCGACCACATGACCGGTCAGAATCTGTTGTGTTTTCTAAACGGCCATGAAAGTGGAGCCGGTGTTTATAGCCACTGATGTCGATACAGACTCCTGAGGGGGAGATCACCGTCACGCGGAGCGCGGAGTCAGCAGGAAGAGATTGTCTTAATCATTGAGCAGGATTCACCGCGTCAGCGTGTTCTGCTCCGAAGGTCAAAGGTTATATAGGCCTGTTATATAATGGCTTTTCCCTTGTTTCGGGCATAGTTCAAAAATCCGCTTATTCCAAACATTGTTTATTATGATTAGATTAAAATGTATTGTCATTATACACAGCACAAGTTCAGTATGTATTAATAGTACAAGACAAAGTGCTATAGTAATATACAATGTACAGGTGAATAAACTGTATATAAAATATATCCAAATGAGTACTACTGAGTGTAGTGCAAATCAGATTTATGTACAGGGTTGTAGTATTAATATGTACAGTGAGATAAGTACAGTGAGTAAGTCATACTGGCCAGCAGCGTAACTAGTATGAGGAAAAAGCTAGAAGCCATCCTGGAGAACCCCTCTCACCCTCTCACCTCGTAGAGCTAGCCAGAACGAAGAGCACGTTCAGCCTAAGACTCATCTCCCCCCCCCCCCCCCCCCCGACACACCACAAACCGCCTGGGCCGGTCCTTTAAACCAGCAGCCATCAACAAAGTTTGCAGTGAATCCACAGCTAAAGAGATTGGTTTTATCGGGTATCACAGTAGCTAAAAAGCTGATCGCATCACGCTGGTTTCAACCGGAAAAAATGTGCCGTAAAGTTTGGTTTCTTACATATCTCGATGTAATTTACCAAGAAATATCTACAGCAAGAATTCTGGGTCTCAATGAATCCAAAATGTCAATGTGGTTAGAAGTGGTGGAGAGAATAAAAGCTAGCTTATAATGGTAGTGTCTGGTTAGGTGCGAGGGATAGTGGAGGTACTTCTCAAGGTGGGGTCCGGGAGGGGGGGGTTCGAGCTGGAGCATATGTGTGTAGGTTTTTTAGATAACAGGTATTAGGGGTATATCTTATATAAGACAACTAACTAAAATGTGATCTCATTGGATGTGCCATGACAATTAATGCTTGTATATCTTATCGTGTGTTGTCATGTTTGTTTATATGTTTGTTTAAAAAATAATAAAAAAATAAAATACAAAAAAGGGCTCGGATCGGCCGGTTCTGCTGCCAGAGCTGTGTCACAACTCGGGACTTGAGAACCAGAGACTCACATCACCGTACCGACTATCTTGTTTCTTTGCACTAGAGACTCATATCACTGGACTCTCACCACTGGACTATCCTGTGTTTGTACTTTTTATATTATTACTATATTGTATTTGTATTGTGAAGCTATGCATCCCGCACCCTGTATCCCCCCCCCCCCCCATGCTGCTTTGACACCCGAATTTCAATAAAGGATTATCTTATCTTATCTTAGTAAGAATAGGGATATGTACAGATATAGATGTAGTATCTACAGATGTGTAAAATGGATTATATGCAGGTATGTACAGACAGATAGATAAATACACAGTAAGAATAAATAAATATATATATATACGGTATATACTGCATTATTGTACATGCTAAACTTACCGGTTGAATGTTATACGCCAACAGGATGAACCTCTTATCTGCGGACACTTGGAATGTAGTCATCGTCAGGTCCTTCAAGAAGACACGGAAACACACCATCAGCAGCTGTCACACACCATCAGCAGCTGTCACACACCATCAGCAGCTGTCACACACCATCAGCAGCTGTCACTAGGGCTGAGCCCAAACGTTCAAACGTTCGGACCTTCGTTCGTTACGTTGACATTCGAATTCTAAATCAACATTCGAATAAAAAATGTGTAATAAAAAAAAATATATATATATATATTTTTTTATATATATATTTTTATGTGTCTATTCATTCTGTTTAAACCAGGGGTCTCAAACTCGCGGCCCGAGGGATGATATTTTGCGGCCCCCTACTTGACGTCAACGTTTAGTGTTAATGCTGCCCGCGCGCTACTGTTTGCCGAGTCGTTGCGCGAGAGTTGGAAGTTTTATTTATTTAATCACTTGTAGGCTACCATAGCGCAGGCTCATGACAGCAACGTTATATTAGTGACTTGGTTGAAACGTGATTCCGGAGTGATATCAAGTAAAGTGGAAGGAAAATATATCCTCGCTATCTCCTCTGACTGCGAGCAGTGCTCTGCATAAGCGGCTGGCTGCACTGACAACTGTCTGTGTCTGTGTACGGGTCTGGTCCAATCACATTCAGCATCCCATCAGCGTTCCCCCCCCCCTCACCCACAGTCTGCGAATCAGATGCAGAGTAGGGCGGGTCTTCACGGATTGCATGTCGTCTCTCTCTTTCAGTAATGTCAGAGCAGAGTTGACGGCGCATCTACAGTAAACTCGCTCCCAGTTTTATCTCCGTGAGATTAATCATAAATGTAGCTACTAGCCTAGTTTCGCCAGCAGGCAGCCAGCAGAAAAATATGGCATTTTAAAAGATGGTCAGTAAAAGAAAAGTCGACTGCAATTCAAAGGTGAATGGACTGAAAAATATGCGTTCATCCCGAGTCCCAGCACCAAACCAATGTGACTATATGCCAAGAAACGGTAGCTCTTTTGAAAATAGAAATAATAATAATGTATGACTGAGGCCCCGTTTAGACGGAAACGCTAGCAGGTGAATCCGCAAAAAAAAAATTTCGGATGTGCCTTTCGTTTATATGGAAACGGCGTTTTTACGGGGTGAAACCGCAAAAAAGTGAGTCTACCTTCCAGGGTGGAATTCCTAGAAACGATAAACCTTTGCGCGCTCATCTAAACTGTCAAACCGCATAAAACGATGACGAAAGGGTTGTCAAGGCTCTCGTCGCGTGTACTGCTTACATCACAGGCATGCGTTAGTAGCCTAGATCCCTAGAAGCGTAAACAAAGCATGTCTGATTCTATCCATGGCGATCACCTGAAGGCTACATTGGCAGTACTTTTAAATACACAAGAATCTGTCCCGCGGCGTGACTGGACCCACTGTCTGTGAGTGACTCTGCTTTGGTCCAATCACATTCCCCACCCACAGTCTGCGAATCAGAGGCAGAGTAGGGCGGGTCTTCACAGCACGTCATGTGACATATGCGCCAATCATGTGACAGCAGGGCTCAGTCGTCTGGAGTCGTTACAGCCTCGTCTGCACGGAGAATTCCATCCCAAAACGCTAGTCTAAACGCAAAATTAAAAGTGAAACCGTAAGACGACTTTTGCGGTTTCTGTTCAAACTCTCTCCGTCTAAACGTAGCCTGAGTGATGGAGACCATGTTTGAAGGCAAACAAAAGCAAATTCCCCTCAGATCGCACAGCAACCAGAATAACTGAAATACTGGCTGGTGATTTGATTAAACAGATTTGTGATAGAATAAAAAAAAAATGCACAGTGCATTTCCATAGCTGTGGATGAGTCCACTGACACCACTGAGAAGCCTATGTTCTGAAGAACCATTCATGTTCTGAAGAACTGTTCATGTTCTAAAATGTTATTGCTAAAGATTGAGAAGATTGGATCAGTTGTACTTTTTTTTGAATACTTGAAACCCTTTTTTTGTGGAATATTTGATGCGGCCCAGCCTCTACCTCCAGCGGCCCCCAGGTAAATTGAGTTTGAGACCCCTGGTTTAAACCAATGGGGTTTTTCTTCACAGGTGCAGATAAAGATTAGGCTACACTAATATTATAGTATTAAAACTGAGTTATATTCATTAAAGAAAGTTGATTTAATAAAAAAATTTAAAATATTAATTTAATCAGATTAATGACTTTATTCAAATTAAGGATTTAGTTTGAGGATATTTATAAAAAAAAATTGTTTTAATAAAGTACATTTTTTTTTATTATTATTAAAAACAAAGGTTCGAACATCCGTTTGAAAAACCCTGACGAAGTTCGAAGCCCAAAAACAGGCTTCGGAGCCCTAGCTGTCCCACACCCTCAGAAGCTGTCCCACACCCTCAGAAGCTGTCCCACACCCTCAGAAGCTGTCCCACACCCTCAGAAGCTGTCATACACCATCATCAGAAGCTGTCACACACCATCAGCAGCTGTCCCACACCATCAACAGCTGTCACTCCACCATCAACAGCTGTCACACACCATCATCAGCAGCTGTCACACACCATCATATGAAGCTGTCACACACCATCAACAGCTGTCACACACCATCAACAGCTGTCACACACCATCAACAGCTGTCACACACCATCAGCAGCTGTCACACACCATCAACAGCTGTCACTCACCATCAACAGCTGTCACTCACCATCAGCAGCTGTCACACACCATCAGCAGCTGTCACACACCATCAGCAGCTGTCACACACCATCAACAGCTGTCACACACCACCATCAGCAGCTGTCACACACCATCATCAGAAGCTGTCACACACCATCAGCAGCTGTCACTCCACCATCAACAGCTGTCACACACCATCATCAGCTGTCACACACCATCAACAGCTGTCACACACCATCAGCAGCTGTCACTCACCATCAACAGCTGTCACTCACCATCAACAGCTGTCACACACCATCAGCAGCTGTCACTCACCATCAACAGCTGTCACTCACCATCAACAGCTGTCACACACCATCAGCAGCTGTCACTCACCATCAGCAGCTGTCACTCACCATCAGCAGCTGTCACACACCATCAGCAGCTGTCACTCACCATCAACAGCTGTCACTCACCATCAACAGCTGTCACTCACCATCAACAGCTGTCACACACCATCATCAGCAGCTGTCACTCCACCATCAACAGCTGTCACACACCATCATCAGCTGTCACACACCATCAACAGCTGTCACTCACCATCAACAGCTGTCACACACCATCAGCAGCTGTCACTCACCATCAACAGCTGTCACTCACCATCAACAGCTGTCACACACCATCAGCAGCTGTCACTCACCATCAGCAGCTGTCACTCACCATCAGCAGCTGTCACACACCATCAGCAGCTGTCACTCACCATCAGCAGCTGTCACACACCATCAGCAGCTGTCACACACCATCAGCAGCTGTCACACACCATCAACAGCTGTCACACACCATCATCAGCTGTCACACACCATCAGCAGCTGTCACTCACCATCAACAGCTGTCACACACCATCATCAGCTGTCACTCACCATCAGCAGCTGTCCCTCACCATCAACAGCTGTCACACACCATCATCAGCTGTCACTCACCATCAGCAGCTGTCACTCACCATCAACAGCTGTCACACACCATCATCAGCTGTCACTCACCATCAGCAGCTGTCACTCACCATCAGCAGCTGTCACACACCATCAACAGCTGTCACTCACCATCAACAGCTGTCACTCACCATCAGCAGCTGTCACTCACCATCAGCAGCTGTCACTCACCATCAGCAGCTGTCACACACCATCATCAGAAGCTGTCACACACACTATCAACAGCTGTCACTCACCATCAACAGCTGTCACACACCATCATCAGCTGTCACACACCATCAACAGCTGTCACACACCATCAGCAGCTGTCACACACCATCAGCAGCTGTCACTCACCATCAGCAGCTGTCACACACCATCAGCAGCTGTCACTCACCATCAGCAGCTGTCACACACCATCAGCAGCTGTCACACACCATCAGCAGCTGTCACACACCATCAACAGCTGCACACACCCTCAACAGCGGTCACTCACCATCAACAGCTGTCACTCACCATCAACAGCTGTCACACACCATCATCAGCTGTCACACACCATCATCAGCTGTCACTCACCATCAACAGCTGTCACACACCATCAACAGCTGTCACTCACCATCAACAGCTGTCACACACCATCATCAGCTGTCACACCATCAACAGCTGTCACACACCATCATCAGAAGCTGTCACACATCATCAGAAGCTGTCACACATCATCAGAAGCTGTCACTCACCATCAACAGCTGTCACTCACCATCAACAGCTGTCACTCACCATCAGCAGCTGTCACAGCTCTCCACAGAACCTTCATTTAAAACATGACATGCTATCTGCCAAACCGGCTTATATTAGTGAACCGTTGCAAATATGGACCGTGGGTGGGAGGGTTGCTCAAGAAAAAGAAAGAACAAAATACTGTATAATATTCAAGCCTTTATTTAAACTCGAAAGGCTACTGAGGTTTCCCTCGTGTACGGTGACGTTGAGTGTACATACAGAAGTTTAAAAAAGCATATAAAATCACTCAGCATAAAATAAGTGTGTCAAGCTTTAAGGACTGCAGAATTAACCTGTTCCGGGAGGACCTTATCTTATATATATATGCTTTAGGGCTGTCCCCGACTAAGGATTTGGATGGTCGACTTAGACTATGATTGGCCAAAATTTGCCGTTAGTCGACTACCGGTCGACTAAAAAAATATATATAATATTTTTAATAAAAAAATAAAAAATTATCATTCCATTTGGGCTGTGGGGGGTGCTTAATGTCTGAAGGAGTCGACTGAAGGCTTCTTGTCCTCTGCAAAAGCATGCAATTGGTCCACTGATGGATACATCTTGATATTTGTCTAGTCTAGTGTGTTCATTAGACGGGTGAAATCCTCTTTCAGTGCCTCTGTCCCTGTTTTCGTAGGCAGTTAGCCTCTGGTATGCGTGCCATTAGCGTTAGCCACGCTTCTAGGCCTCTTTTCTTTTGGAAAGAATGATAAAAAAATATATATATATATTATAAATATATATTCGACTAATCGACTAATAGGGGTCAGCCCTAATATGCTTGATGCTGGTATTCATGTGCAAAAACCAGTCTTATTCTGGAATTAACAATAGCAGCGGCGACGCTACACCCAACATAGTATATGATGATGGCGCCGCCCCGACCGGCTGCCTCTCTGTTCGCTCCGTCGAGACTGTGTTTACTTTTGTTAATATTTATAGTTTTTAGAGTTTTGTGCGTACCAACTGTTGGTGCATTTAATGTATATGACCGTCAGTCACTCATAGACATTGGATTACGGGAAACTTACCAACTGGATTACTCGCTGGATCAGCTTTCCGAACCACACCAATGGCCTGAAGAAATTCTCCGGAGATCAGGACCAGACCCTTTGTTCCCAGAGCCCAGGAAAAGACGACGAGGAAAGAGGGCTGGGATCCGAAACAGGCTGAGATCCAGACGCCACCGTACACCACTTCCCAGTATATTGCTAGCCAATGTACAATCAATAGACAATAAACTGGATGACATCCGAGCAAGGATTCAATATCAAAGAGACGTTAGGGACTGCAATGTCCTTTGCTTCACCGAAACATGGCTCACACCGGAGGTTCCAGATCACGCAATTCAACCAGCGGATCACTTCTTTATCCATCGAAAGGATCGGACATCATCAGAGTCCGGTAAACAACGTGGAGGAGGTATTGCCTTCATGTTTAACAAAAATTGGAGTGATCCAACGAACGTGAAGGAATTATCCAACCACTGCTCCCCAGAACTGGAATATATAACCATCAAGTGTCGTCCTTTCTTCCTCCCGAGGGAGTTAACGGCGATCGTCCTGGTCGGAGTGTATATTCCACCGCAAGCCAGCAACAAGGTTGCGCTCTCCAGACTACACAACGAGGTAAATAGAATACAAGTGGCTAACGTTAACGCCGCCATTTTAGTACTGGGAGATTTCAATAGCGCCAATCTGAGAAAGGTATTGCCCGACTTCTATCAGCATGTGACTTGCAACACCAGAGGCGGTAACATCCTAGATCACTGTTACACGCAATTTAAAGGTGGCTACAAGGCTCATTCTGATAGTGGCTTTGGCAAGTCAGATCACGCATCCATTTTCCTTTCACCAAAGTACAGACAGAGAATTAAAAGTACTCCCGTAGTCTCGCGAGAGGTGCAGAAATGGGATCTGACGTCAGAAGAGACGATCCGGTCAGTGTTTCACCACACAGACTTGATTGTGTTCCGCGACACAGATAACATTAATGCCTACACGGAGACAGTGCTGGACTATGTCTGTACTAGGGTGAAAGAAACAATCCCACTACCAAATGAAAGTTTACCCAAATCAAAACCCTGGGTAGACAAATCCGTCCGTGAAGCTCTGAGAGAGCGCACCAAAGCATACAATGACGGCCTAGTGGCAGGCAACATGAATGACCACAAGGTGGCGCGACACAACGTAAGGAGGACAGTGTCAGAGGCCAAACGGCGCTACAGGGATAAAATTGAACTCCAGTTTGAACAAGCTGACTCTAGAGCTATGTGGCAGGGGCTCAAAACGATGACAGACTACAAAGGCGCCTCCCTCAAACTGAACAGTGACATCTCCTTAGCAAACGACCTCAATACCTTCTATGCGAGGTTTGATGCTGGTAATAACAACACCAGCTCACAAGCCTCGGCAATGGGGGGGGGGGGGGGTCGGCTGCTGATGGAGGCGCAGTGTTCAGGGTAACAGAGCATGAGGTGAGGCGGACCTTTAAAAAAGTGAATATCAGGAAGGCAGCAGGTCCGGACGGCATCCCCGGCCGCGTCCTAAAAGTCTGTGCCGACCAACTGGCCCCAGTATTCACTGACATATTTAACCTGTCCTTAGAACAGGCTGTCATCCCCACCTGCCTGAAGAAGTCCACTATTATCCCTGTACCCAAAAAATCCAAGCCTGCTTGCCTCAACGACTACCGCCCTGTAGCTCTCACCTCCATAGCCATGAAGTGCTTTGAGAAGCTAGTAAAGGGCTACATCTGCTCCTCCCTCCCCATCAACATGGACCCCCTGCAATTTGCATACCGCCCCAACAGGTCCACGGAGGACGCCATATCCCATGTGCTGCACACAGCAGCATCACACCTGGACAAGAGGCAGGGGAACTATGTGAGAATGCTATTCATCGACTACAGCTCAGCATTCAATACCATAGTCCCCTCCAAACTCATAGCCAAGCTCAGGGACCTGGGCTTGGGCTATGACCTCTGCCAGTGGGTCTTGGACTTCCTGACTGGCAGACCCCAGGTGGTGAGAGCAGGCAACTGCACCTCCTCATCCATCACCCTCAACATAGGGGCCCCCCAGGGCTGTGTTCTGAGTCCCCTCCTCTACTCCCTGTACACACACGACTGTGTGGCTCAGCGGAGTAGCAATACAATCGTCAAATTTGCTGACGACACAGTGGTGGTGGGCCTGATCTCTGCCAACGACGAGAGGGCCTACCTGGAAGAGGTCAAGGTCCTGGCGGGATGGTGCCAGGAAAACAGCCTCTCCCTGAACGTCAGCAAAACAAAGGAGATGATTGTGGACTTCAGGAGGTCGGGGGTCAAGGACTACAGCCCCCTCAGCATCGACGGGGCACCGGTTGAGAGAGTCAACAGCTTCAAGTACCTCGGAGCCTACATATCCGAGGACTTGACATGGACCACACACATTAACAGTGTGGTGAAGAAGGCACGACAACGCCTCTACTTCCTCAGGCGCCTAAGGAA
>NC_140181.1:19791851-19804351 GCF_963971535.1 Notolepis coatsorum
CCCCCACCGGGAGCTCAGGAAAAACACTGCGCTTCCAATTAAGGTCACGCCGTTGGAAGACAGAGAGGGGAGAACCCCGCGCTGGGAGAACACACAGTTTTGTCACGATTGCAAACGAGGCACAGATACTGGGAACAGAACCCCCCCCCCCCACGTCCCGCAGAAAGACACGGCCACCGCTGTCCCCCCGCTGTCCCCCCGCTGGTCTCACGGCTACACTAGCGCCGTGCAAACCGCTGGCACAGGTGAACAGGTGAAGGATCCGCGCTGCGTGCGTGCGACAGGCCGGCTTCGCCCCCGTTGTGTCAGCAACTTGATGGACGAGCGAATGCATCTTAATATAATAACAGCTTTTTCTTTCTGCTGAGCCAGATCAAAATAATATGAATCATACATAGATCTTGCCCTGTGTGCCGTCTCTCTCTCTCCCCTCCCCCGGAGGAGCATTGATGTGGCGTCGGTCGGGCACACGTGGGGACGGAGCACTGCGAGACAGGTGTCTTCGTGTTGTTCACGGAGAGCTCTCCTGGATGGAGCCCCTTGAGAGCGCGGGCCACGCTGGTAAAAACATTAGCCACAGCGGATTTGCATTCAAGGGATAGAGACTTAGAGAGCTCACACCTTTACCAGCGTGGCTGGGTGGGGGGGGGGGGGGGGATTTTCACTCAGCCAAATGAGGGGATCGATAAGGCCTGCAGTTGTAACAAGGTCCCAGCGGGAACAAATTAAATAGGAGGAAAGCAGCCTGTGAAGAGGAGCATCCTCTGCCGTGTGCCGTGCTCCTGCTGCTGGGACACAGAGACAGAGACACAGAGACACAGAGACACAGAGACACAGAGACACAGAGACACAGAGACGCAGAGACAGAGACACAGAGACGCAGAGACAAGACACAGAGACAAAGAGAGACACAGAGAGACACAGAGACAAGACACAGAGACAAGACACAGAGACAAGACACAGAGACAAGACACAGAGACAAAGAGACGCAGAGACGCAGAGAGACACAGAGACAGAGAGAGACAGAGACACAGAGACGCAGAGACACAGAGACAAGACACAGAGACGCAGAGACACAGAGACACAGAGACACAGAGACACAGAGACACAGAGACGCAGAGACGCAGAGAGACAGGGACACAGAGACACAGAGACACAGAGACGCAGAGACGCAGAGAGACAGAGACACAGAGACACAGAGACACAGAGACGCAGAGACGCAGAGACACAGAGACAAGACACAGAGACACAGAGACGCAGAGACACAGAGACAAGACACAGAGACACAGAGACGCAGAGACAAGACACAGAGACAAGACACAGAGACGCAGAGACACAGAGACACAGAGACACAGAGACACAGAGACAAGACACAGAGACACAGAGACACAGAGACGCAGAGACAGAGAAACAGAGACAGAGAGACAGAGAGAGACACAGAGACAGAGACAGAGAGAGACAGAGACACAGAGACGCAGAGACAAGACACAGAGACAAGACACAGAGACGCAGAGACACAGAGACACAGAGACACAGAGACACAGAGACACAGAGACACAGAGACAAGACACAGAGACACTGAGACAGAGAAACAGAGACAGAGAGACAGAGAGAGACACAGAGACAGAGACAGAGAGAGACAGAGACACAGAGACACAGAGACGCAGAGACAGAGAGACACAGAGACACTGAGAGACAGAGACACAGAGACAGAGAGAGACAGAGACACAAAGACAGAGAGAGACAGAGACACAGAGACGCAGAGACAGAGAGACACAGAGACAAGACACAGAGACAAAGAGAGACAGAGAAACAGAGACAGAGAGAGACAGAGACACAGACACAGAGACAGAGAGAGACAGAGACACAGAGACACAGAGACAAAGAGATACAGAGAGACACAGATAGACACAGAGACAGAGACACAGAGACAGAGAGAGACAGAGACACAGAGACACTGAGAGACAGAGACACAGAGACAGAGAGACAGAGAGAGACAGAGACAGAGAGACACAGAGACAGAGACACAGAGACAGAGAGAGACAGAGACGCAGAGACAGAGAGACACAGAGACAAGACACAGAGACAAAGAGAGACAGAGAAACAGAGACAGAGAGACACAGAGACAAGACACAGAGACAAAGAGAGACAGAGAAACAGAGACAGAGAGAGACAGAGACACAGAGATGCAGAGACAGAGACACAGAGACAGAGAGAGACAGAGACACAGAGAGACAGAGACACAGAGACAGAGAGAGACAGAGACACAGAGACACTGAGAGACAGAGACAGAGAGAGACAGAGACACATAGACAGAGAGACAGAGAGACACAGAGACACAGAGAGACACAGAGACACAGAGACAGAGAGACACAGAGAGACAGAGAGACACAGAGACACTGAGAGACAGAGACAGAGAGACACAGGGACACAGAGACAGAGAGACACACAGAGACAGAGAGACACAGAGACAGAGAGACACAGGGACACAGAGACAGAGAGACAGAGACACAGAGACAGAGAGACACAGAGACAGAGAGACGCAGAGACAAAGAGAAACAGAGACAGAGACACAGAGACACAGAGACACAGAGACAGAGAGAGACAGAGACACAGAGACAGAGACACAGAGACAGAGACACAGAGACAAAGAGAAACAGAGACAGAGAGAGACAGAGACACAGAGACACAGAGACACAGAGACAGAGAGAGACAGAGACACAGAGACAGAGACACAGAGACAGAGACACAGAGACAGAGAGACACAGAGACAGAGAGAGACAGAGACACAGAGACAGAGACACAGGGAGAGACAGAGACACAGAGACAGAGACACAGAGACACAGGGACGCAGAGACAAAGAGACACAGAGACAAAGAGACACAGAGACAGAGACACAGAGACAGAGAGAGACAGAGACACAGAGACAGAGACACAGAGACACAGGGAGAGACAGAGAGACAGAGACACAGAGACACAGGGAGAGACAGAGACACACAGAGACACACAGAGACACACAGAGACACACAGAGACACAGAGAGACACAGAGACACGGGGACACAGAGACACAGAAACACAGAGACAGAGAGACAGAGAGACACAGGGACACAGAGACAGAGACACATAGACACAGAGACAGAGAGACACTGAGACACAGAGACAAGACACAGAGACAAAGAGAGACAGAGAAACAGAGACAGAGAGACACAGAGACAGAGACACAGAGACAGAGAGAGACAGAGACACAGAGACAGAGAGAGACAGAGACACAGAGATGCAGAGACAGAGACACAGAGACACAGAGACAGAGAGAGACAGAGACACAGAGACGCAGAGACAGAGACACAGAGACACAGAGACAGAGAGAGACAGAGACACAGAGACACAGAGACAGAGAGACACAGAGAGACACACAGAGACACAGAGACACTGAGACAGAGAGACAGAGACACAGGGACACAGGGACACAGGGACACAGAGACAGAGAGACACAGAGACATAGAGACAGAGACACAGGGACACAGAGACACAGAGACAGAGAGACACAGAGACATAGAGACACAGACACAGAGACAGAGAGACACTGAGAAGCTCTATTGCAAAGCTCTATTGAATGTCATTGATCTACCGGTCGATCACGGCCGACTGGTTGGGCACCACTGGTATAGAAATAAATGCATTCGAACAAGAAACCAATGTATAGTAGACATAGCAATGGCAAAAAAATTGCCAGGCCTAATGCGAGCCAGGGAAGTATTGTGCTTGTAACGTGGCTTCATGTTTTCATCCACTGAGCCGTGAGGCTCAACATGCTTGTTTGGTTGAGGTCTGAACTTGCCAAATTGCCCATAAATATCGTTTTTGTGGGTATTTTCCAGTTGTTGCTGTATGTTTTTATCTGCCCAAAATTCAAGCAAGCATGAAAGCATTGCACACCACGCCCCCCACTCCCACTGGCGCGCACCCGAAACCACCTATTCCAGCGGTCCAGGTTTGGAGCGAATCAGCATCCCTGGTGACGGGGGGGAGCGTTCTCATTAGGACGATCACACCCTATTTTGGTGCGATCGCGCTGTGATTCGACCCCGAATGGCTAGTGAGAAAGCCCCCTAAGGGTCAGCAGGAAGGGGTACATCTCTGGCAGCTAAGGGTCAGCAGGAAGGGGTACATCTCTGGCAGCTAAGGGTCAGCAGGAAGGGGTACATCTCTGGCAGCTAAGGGTCAGCAGGAAGGGGTACATCTCTGGCAGCTAAGGGTCAGCAGGAAGGGGTACATCTCTGGCAGCTAAGGGTCAGCAGGAAGTACTGTTGTCAAAAATATCGAAAAATCGATACATATCGATTCTGAATATTTAAAACGGTTTCAATACTAATTTCCCGAAATATCGATATTTAATTATTCATAAAAAAATTAAAATAAAGTTATTTTTTATTTTTTTTGTACAAGGAAGTTGCATTGTTCATTTCAATACCTGTCATAGTACAGTAGTCCACACCCACACACACATGTGCATTCAGTTAAGTCGGAATATGACTGTAATACAAACAGTTCAGTTTGTCAGGTACATGCAACACAGATTACAGTGTTTACATCTGTCTGCTTGAGAAAATAGTAATACCATGTTCTGCAATAAAAATGATTGAAGTGAGATGAACAGTTATTTTTAAATGTGTGAGCTAAAGATAAACAAAGGGTTTTAAAAGTGTTATATTTATCTTCTCTTATAGTACCAGAGAGAAGCTGAGGAGAATCAACCAGCAACAAAAGCTAAATCTATTAAAAACATTATTTTATTTTTTACATTTTAAGATTGAACCTTTTTCTCCGTGGTATCGAAAATGGTATAGAATATCGATACTTTTCAAGGTATCATATCGAAGTTGGCAATTCCAGTATCGTGACAACACTAGCAGGAAGGGGTACATCTCTGGCAGCTAAGGGTCAGCCGGAAGCCAGGGGGTACATATCTGGCAGCTAAGGGTGAGTGGCGTTGTTCGTCGAATAGTGTCAAGCTTGAGTGTTACACTCTGAGTGAGTAGTAGTATAGACATATTAGCATAGTAGCTAGTAGTATAATAATAGTAGTAGCATTTGTAGTGGTTTCAGCCGTCCTGACTGTGTGGTGGGGAGTTTGTTCCACCGTTGTGGAGCGAGGACTGAGAATAGCCTGCTTTGTTTTGATGACCCCCCAGGAGCTTGGATAGGAGTGGGTCTGAGGCGGCCTGAAGATGCAGCAGAACATAGGGGTTTTGAGGCTTTCCCCTCGCTGTACCAGCCAGGTCTCACTGGAACAAATTAAAAAAAATACGTTTCAGTGGCTAATTCAGAACTTTCAGTCTTCCTCCAAACAAACCGCAGACACACCGAAACCCCTGTAATTGTATCGATTCGGGTCAGAGACAATAGAGAGTCGTCACACCTATGGTCACGCCGAACGCAATTACTCAATTTACACTCTCTCTCGCAACCACCGCTAGGGTGGAGAGGGGATCCCAGGCAGTATTCAGAAGAATTCACAAATGAGACTCTGGAGACCTGCTTAACTCCGACTTCCTCCGTCTTCGAGGCGAGAAGACTCGCACAATAAATCGTTAGGAGGAGGAAGTCCGAGGAGGAAGCCTGTGTACCGTTCAGGGACGCCGGCGTATCTTTATCTGCGTTCCTGGAAACCCTCTTCAATCACGGAGCGGGCGATATTTACTGCACACATGCAGAAGTAGTATCATATGTGTAACCAACCTAAATAACATGAGAGAGAGGACTGGCCGTTATTGGCAGATGTACATAGCCTGCGGTGAAACACGCCAAGCCCTATATGATTCATTTGAATTGATCCGAGGAGACAACTGTACATTAACCAGGGATTCCTCCCCCGACTATGTATTGCCTTGTCAATAGCGTCACCCCAGTGCCTCATTTACAATGGAAGCTATATCATTAAAGCTGGCGGTAACTCCAGCTTGGTCGGAATTGGTGGCAATCGACTTGAAATAAATGAGACATTTCAGCTTGATATTGATTCACGTCGACTGATTGATCGTCACATCGTGGGAATTAACGCCCTCTCCGCACCCGGGGGGGCCGGAGGGTTGACAGTCAGGGGATGTTGAGCGGTTAATCGATTAGATGATTTAAAATCGACGTATCTGTCAAATTTGACTCCCGACACGAAGGCGTCGTTAGAGAGGGAATCTTGAGCCGCCTGTTCTCGGTCCTCGGTCCAAAACGGCGGAACCAACGTCCCGCCACAGTTAGGAGCCGAAACACGACCAACCTTTTGCCATCAACTAAAAAAACACACTTCTTCAATCACTATCTGAAATGAAAGAAGGAAAACTTTTTTTTTTATATATATATAATAATAATCATAATAATAGTAGTAGTAGTCTTCTACTATCATGCACTCTTCCACTAATTAATCTTCCTTGTCTATATTACTACCTATACTATACTAATATGTCTCTACTACTATGCACTCAACACTGCAGCACCCAAGTTTCAACACTTTGATGATCATTGTCACTCGGCTGAAAGAGTTGCGCCCTTCCTGCTGACTTGTCGTGCAGAACTTGTAAGTCGCTTCCGATACAAGTATCAAGCAAAATGACTCAAATGTAAAAATGTAAATGTTCTCCAGGAAATAGCTCGTTCCGGATGAAAGAGGGGGGGGGGGTACTAACACGGATTGACGCTCAGGAGCGATCAGTCGACTGATCCGCCATGCAGCAGTGGACCCGACCTCGTTCCACCTCCCTTATACTTTTGTTTCTAATCTTGGAAACGGGACGAAAGGCGGGCAGAAATGCCGTATGAGATGAAGTGGACAGATTATTTATCCCGGAGGCTCTACAGCCACCACTCAACTCAGCACTCAAATCAAAACCCCACTGTTACTCTGCTGCCAGGCAGACCTCCTCTCTCTCTCTCTCTCTCTCTCTCTCTCTCTCTCTCTCTCTCTCTCTCTCTCTCTCTCTCTCTCTGTCTCTCTCTCTCTCTGTCTGTCTCTCTCTCTGTCTGTCTCTCTGTCTCACTCTCTCTCTCTCTCTCTGTCTCTCTCTCTCTCTCTCTCCCTCTCTCTGTCTCTCTCGCTCTCTCTGTCTGTCTCTCTCTCTGTCTGTCTCTCTCTCTGTCTGTCTCTCTCTCTGTCTGTCTCTCTGTCTCTCTCTCTCCCTCTCTCTGTCTCTCTCTCTCTCCCTCTCTGTCTGTCTCTCTCTCTCTCTGTCTCTCTCTCTCACTCTCGCTCTCTCTCTCTCTCTCTCTCTTTATCTCTCTCTCTGTCTCTCTCTCTCTCTCTCTCCCTCTCTCTGTCTCTGTCTCTCTCCCTCTGTCTCTCTCTCCCCCTGTCTCTCTCTCTGTCTCTCTCTGTCTCTCTCTGTCTCGCTCTCTCTGTCTCTCTCTCCCTCCCCTCTCTCTCTCTCTCTCTCAGTCTCTCTCTGTCTCTCTCTCTCTTTTCCTTGCATGCGTCCCGTCACACATTAGCAAACTACTGTGAAGAGAGAACCTGGACGAGGAAAGCCTCTCTGCCACGCGTCTGCCTTTTCACAAGGGACCTATCTCACAAGGGACCTATCTCACAAGGGACCTATCTCACAAGGGACCTATCTCAAATGCCACAATTTCTAAACTGGCTAATCTGATATAGCAATTTGACCTGAATCTCAAACCCTGCTCTCTTTTCTTGATCCTCCTATCACAACTGTCGCTTCCCATCGATGGGAGGGCAGGGTTTGAGATATGTCAAATTGCTATATCAGATTAGCCGGTTTAGAAATTGCGGAATTTTGGGTGGTTTGGGTTTGGGCTTCCCGATGGGGAAGCGACAGTTGTGATTGGAGGATCAAGAAAAGAGGGCAGGGTTTGAGATAGGTCGATTTGGCCCTGTCTTCTGCATAGTTTGTAGAGAACCGGGTGGTGAAACCTGTGTGGGGGAGTTTTGGCGACATGGGCACACTGTTGGTGAAGAGGACAACACCGTAAGAAAAGACACGCCCCCTGACGACAGACCATATATGGTCAACTAATCATGGGATTCAAATGAAGTTGAGATTCGTTGTCAATGACAGAGGGAATTACGGCCAGCCCATTTGGGAGGGGGGGGGGGGGGGGATTTGCAGGGGACATGTCCTCATCAATATTGAGAAGAGGTAAAGTTGTCAACCTCAAAAAAATATAGCTAATATGAAAGACAACCCCCTTCCCAAAAGAGGTAAAGAAAAAATAAGGGGTTCAAAACATTTATATATCCTGTTCTTACCTGTGACTATATATCAACCAACAGTTTCAGACACCCCTACAGGACCGTACCATCTCAACCTTGATGCAGACAAGGCATAAATTGGTGCATAAAAGTACACCAGAATGCAGGAAATTAAGTGTTTGAGGCTCAAGATTTCCCAGGGCACCACACCCAGACCACCCCCACTTAAAGAGTCCCCCCCCCCCATGTTGAAACCAAACCTCCGGCCTTGGATCAGGAGGATAATACCAAGCTATACCTGGGCATTACAATTATGATATTCATTCATATCATGTTTTGGCTATAATTGATAATAATAACACAATACTGAAAAAAAGGTGGATCCCCAAAACACATGCCTATTGTGACTTTATGATGTCATGATATAGACTGTTATAATACTGTATTGTTACGTTCCTTCCCTCCCTCAGATATCCACGTCTCTGAGCGGATCTCGGCCTGTCTGTCTGACATCTCCGCCTGGATGACGACCAACCACCTCAAACTGAACCTAAGCAAAACAGAATTGCTCCACCTGCCGGCCAAATCCTCCCCCCTGACCGACCTTTCCATCACAGTCGAGAATGCAGCTGTGACCGCGTCCCCGACCGCCAAGAACCTTGGTGTTGTCCTCGACGACCAGTTGAACTTCTCTGCTCACATCGCAGCGACAACCAGAACCTGCAGATTCCTCCTGAGCAACGTCAGAAGGATCCGCCCCTTCCTGACAAAAGAAGCCACCCAACTCCTCGTCCAATCAACAGTCATCTCCCGCCTCGACTACTGCAACGCACACTGCTCGCTGGCCTCCCGGCCACTGCCACCAAGCCTCTTCAACTCATTCAGAACGCAGCGGCTCGCCTGATCTCAAACCTACCGAAGTCGGCCCATGTCACCCCACTTCTTAGGGACCTGCACTGGCTCCCCATTGCTGCACGAATCCGCTTCAAGGCCCTCGACCTAGCATACCGTGCGGCAAAGGGAACCGCTCCCGCCTACCTCCGGTCAATGGTCTCTAACTACACACCCTCAAGACCCCTACGCTCTGCATCTTCTGGCCGCCTCAGACCTACTCCTATCCGAGCTCCGGGAGGGTCATCAAGGAGAAGCCGCCCATTCTCAGTCCTTGCCCCACAATGGTGGAATGAACTACCCACCCCAGTTAGAACAGCCGAAACCTGTCCAATCTTTCGCCGTCGACTAAAGACGCACTTCTTCAACCATTATCTGAAATTAAAAAAATAAAATAAAAAAGATATCTAACCCTAACTAACCTTACTGTCATGCACTTGTCCTAATAAACTAACCTACACTGTAGCACTCAACACTTGATGAACATTGTTACTCAGCTGATAGAGTTGTGCCCTTCCCGATGACTTGTCGTACAGAACTTGTAAGTCGCTTTGGATAAAAGCGTCAGCTAAAGGACTAAATGTAAATGTAATGTTCCAAATCCTAAAAACACAAACACGCGACTAAAAAGCACCAAAACGATACGCTTCTCAAATTCGCTGCAACTATGCACCAACAGAGAGAGACGCGTGTCAACATTAACCCTTTCACAACCACACTGCATAAGGTTAACCCTTTCACCACACTACAGACGGTCAACCTTTCACTACCACACTACAGAAGGTTAACCCTTTCACAGCGATAATACAGAAGGTTAACCCTTTCACTGCCACACGACAAAGGGTTAAGCCTTTCACAACCACACTGCATAAGGTTAACCATTTCACTAACACACTACAGACGGTTAACCCTTTCACTACCACACTACAGAAGGTTAACCCTTTCACGGCGATAATACAGGTTAACCCTTTCACTGCCACCCGACAAAGGGTTAACACTTTCACAACCACACCACAGAAGGGTAACCTTTTCGCTACCACACTACAGACGGTTAACCATTTCACTACCACACTACAGACGGTTAACCCTTTCACTACCACACTACAGAAGGTTAACCCTTTCACGGCGATAATACAGGTTAACCCTTTCACTGCCACCCGACAAAGGGTTAACACTTTCACAACCACACCACAGAAGGGTAACCTTTTCGCTACCACACTACAGACGGTTAACCATTTCACTACCACACTACAGAAGATTAACCCTTTCACTACCACACTACATAAGGTTAACCCTTTCACCGCGATAATACAGAAAGGTTAACCGTCTGTATAGTGGTAGCGAAAGGGTCAACAGCACAATCCCAGAGCGATGGAAAATGACTGGTCTTTGTTATTGAAGATAGGTTTAGTGCGGTTTGCCTCATTAATTGTTTCACTGTGTAAAAGGGTATCGATCAGAGACCGGGGCTGCAACACAGTGTGACATTTGCCAGGGAAAGAGGTAATGGATTTGCCTGTAAACCGTAGCGCTTTATGTGGTCTCCTGGTCTGTGGAATCCCTGCTGCAGGATATACCCATAATATCTGCCTCTCGGTTAATCCCACACACTGCTGGCATGAAGTCAGCGCATGAATAAAACAATTCAGGATTAGTGTGTGTTCACGTTATTAGAGGCGTCACAACAATGCCCAAGATATTTTGCATACAACAAATAAGTAGCTATGCGGCCATTTAACTGCTACAGAGCTCTGACTGTACTGGTATTGACTGCATACGTTGTGGAAGAACACACATATATATATCATTTAACAGCTACAGAGCCGCCTGTATTGACTGTATAATTACGTTGTGGAGGAAGAACACACACATATATATATATTGTCCTCTCTATTTTACACTATATGTGAGTTGCTGTAAACTATGTTCTTATAGTGTACTGTTTGACAAGTACTGTGCACACAAACACACACACACTCTATTACCGACACTTGTCATATGATTCATAGCGCCATGCTGTCATCAACACCAATACAGTACCTCGAAATGAAGAGCTTCTGATTTTGATTCTGAATATGAATATGTTCACTTTCATCAACCCATAATTATCTGTGATCTCTGAGCGGGACGCTCTCCTGATTGAAGCGCTGTCCCGGAGGAGGCGGTGGGTTGGTGTATACGCTCTGTTAATTAGGCGACTTGGCAAGATAATAAGGTATCGCTGCACAGGAGAGAGAACGCTCAACCAACACAGCAACTCTCTAGGCAATGTCTGTGACTCATCAACGTCAGTGAAAGTGTGATCCAAGAACGTGTGTGCGAAGAAACCAACGTATATTACTGTATTCAATTAGGCTGCGTTCACACTGCAGGCAACACATGGCTCAAATCTGATTTATTTCCCCTCATATGTCACTCAGATCAGTTTTCTTCTTCATGACAGTGTGAACGACGGCACAAATCATATGGAATCTGATCTTTTCAATTCTGATTCAACACTTTCATGATGTGGTCCTCCTGAATCAGATACAGGTCTGATTTTGTTTTAATTAGCATTCAACTTGCATTCAATTAAACCATCGACTGTCACTCCAGTGTCCATGTTTACGTCCATCGTCGTTATTGTTCATAATTCATAATTCATATGCGCATGCGGTTCAGGAGCGTGATCTTGGACACTTTTTTTTTTTTAAACAATGTGAAACAGCCAAACTAAAAAAATATCTGATCTGGGCAATGAATCAGAATTGAGCAATAAAGCTTACAGTGTGAACGTAGCCTTATAGTCATCAATCAGGATTTTGAACTAATTCATGGTAATTATGAAATATTGATTCACGACTATTTGATCAGCTATACTGATTGATATTGGATTGGCTATACTGTATCAATAAAATATGATCGTATATCATGTATTATAGATCATGTATCTAATTTATTTAAGAGCATGTTTTATTCATAACTACACCACACAAAGTATGATGTATCATGAAAAACAGCAATTGCATCATGAGCAGCAACGTTATGATCTATATTCTATAGCTTTAAACACTGGACTCCCATGTGGCATTTCGATTACACATTTTCCCGAGTCCACAAATAACAGCTGATCTTTTCATAATAAACGTGCCAAGCCGAGATGATTGACGACATGACACATGTAGGATTACCGCAGGCGGGAGGCTGAAACAATGCAGATATAGGCAGTCTCTCTACACCACTGTTCCTTTTCGATACGAATTTAAAGTGAAAAGTATATAATATAATAGTATATATATATAATAATGCAATAGGACCGGTGATAATAGCCATAGGCACATTGGCAAAACACAAAACACTGTACAGTACAACAGAGGCAGACTCATTTACACAGCGTTCAGTCATTTTGAGACATTCCAAAAGCAAGCAAGC